>NC_134486.1:374964537-375072037 GCF_040206685.1 Ascaphus truei | reverse complement strand
ACCTAAAACTATTGATTGCAATTGTGGATTACAAGGCGCTCTCAATGGGGAGCCACATTGGCAATAAAATGTCAGCAGTAATATAAAAAAATTAAAAAAAACAATATTAAAAAACATTAATAACCCCCCTTCATTACCTTAGTTGCTAGCTACTACAGTAATGAAGGGGTCAACACCACTCCCCCAATGGATACTTTATTGCATAGCTCTCCCCCACATCTCTCTTTTTTAACAAACCGGCAAACTGATTTTATCCATGTTCGGATTCTCTGTCTCTGTGGCGGAAGAGGCAGCAACGGGCTCTCTTACAATAAAGGTTAGCCCCAGCCTGCCATCACCACCACCACTTTACCACATCATGTACCTGCATTGTAGAGCTAAATATAAGTTAAAATGTATTTGCAATAATGTACAGCTTTTTGATACACTGTATAACCCCCACCCCCTATTAACATCCAACAGAGGCATGATCTGTGCACCAGAGAGTCTCTGTCATTTGCTACATGACCCCTGTTGAGATGAGAATTTGATGCTAGGGGACCCCTTCCTAAATCTCAGAAAAACTGGCAATCTTAGCTGGGGAATCATTAACCTCTTCTGTTCTGGATTCCCTCCTATTTTCACATTTCTTTTAGATGCGGGAAAGCTGAGTGATAAGTTGAACATTAAAAACCTCCCGAAACGTCCCTAATTTGTCCAAGAAAGGAATCATGGGGACAGTTTTACCCTCATATTTACATGGGGAATAAACTTATTTTGCTGTGATCTCATCTTGGAAGACATTGGCCTCTAAAACAATACCCCCTGCTCTGTGCCAGCTCAAGGGAACCTTTCTGCACCCAATGACTGTAACTGAAGTTACAAGAATGTTTCCATTATCTTCTGCTTTCATTTGCTGTTCCTGATTTGTATGTAATCTTTTTGTGTACTGTAACCTTCTATATTACACCCCTTGTTTAATAGCTCTATTGTTGTGACTGACTGTTAGCTCAAGTGGGTTTTAGTAACTTGGTATATTTATTTTATTTATAAAATGTTTTACTAGGAAGTAATGCATTGAGAGTTACCTCTCATTTTCAAGTATGTCCTGGGCACAGGGTTATGATGACAAATAATACATGGTTACAAATACAGTTATATAAGTGAACAGGGTATACATTATATACAAGACGTTGCATGCACAGTTATTGATACTATATATTATAGGCGTTTGAACAGTTACAGACCAGATTAAAATTTGAGACAGTTTTAGTTTTGAAAGAATTTAGACTGGTGATGGCTGTGATAGTCTCTGCTAGATTGTTCCAGTTTTGGGGTGCACGGTAAAAGAAGGAGGAGCGGCCGGATACTTTGCTGAACCTTCGGACCATGAACAGTCTTGGAATCAGATCTCAGATGATAAGTGCTGCATGTGGTAGGGGGGAGGTGCTTGTTCAGATAGGCGGCTAGTTTGCCCAGAAAGAATTTGACGGCAAGACAGGAAAGATGAATTTTGTGCCTAGACTCTAGTTCTTTGAGCATTTCACAATGTTGTGTGTTGTAGTTGCATTGGAGAACAAAACGGCATATTGAATTATAGAGGGCATCAAGTTTGCTAAGGTGGGTTTGGGGTGCCGAGCCTTATACTATATCCCTATAGTAAATAATTGGCATTAGCATCTGCTGTGTGATACGCTCTCTGACCAGGCGACTTAGGAAGAATTTGTTCCTTTAAAGTACACCTTGCTTGGCATTGTTTTTGGATGTCAGGGTATCAATGTGCATCCCAAATGTTAAATGTGAGTCAAACCATATGCCCAAGTATTTAAAACTAATAACAGGAGATAGGGTGGTATTAGCGTTTGTTATGATCTGGAGCTCAGTCATTGGAAGCTTTAAAAATGTAGCCTTGGACCCAAATACCATTGTTACAGTCTTGTCAGTGTTTAAAAATAGTTTGTTTTGGGAAATCCAATTTCCAAGTCTTAAAAAGTCAGATTGGAGTATGTGTTTAAGGTCGGAGAGGCTAGGGCTGTGTGCTTATACTGTGCGATTGTGTCCTCTGCTACATGTGTAAGGAATTGCCCTTTTCAAGCTGTAGGAAAATTATTGATGAACACTGACAAGAGTAGGAGCCCCAGAACAGAGCCTTGCGGGACACCACAGGTGATATCCAGGGGGTTGGAGTTAGAGCCTGGGAAAAACACATGTTGGAATGTACCTGATAGGTAGGAATTAAACCAGTTTAAAGCATGCTTCCATAGTCCAGAGCACTGGAGTTTGTTACGCAAGATAACATGATCAACAGTATCAAAAGCCTTTGCAAAATCTAGGAATATTGCACCAGTCCCAATTCCATTCCACACTGGATCTCATTGCAAACTTTTAGCAGGTTAATTACCGTGGAGTGTTTGGGATGAAAGCCAGATTGGAATTGGGTGGGGAAATTTGTCTTGGTATAGTAATCACTTAATCTGTGAATAGGCCCCAATGTATTAATTCCAGTTAAAACATTTTATAAATAAATAAACTCTCTGCGTCTGATTTTTTTTTCTCCAGGTGACCTAAATGCCCTAGCTATCATTGGACATCAAATAAACATGATATTGTTCACTTTGAGGTAACAAACTATCACTAAAATAGCTTGCTTGAATTTATTAAAATGTAGATTTGATTAATTACAACAGATGTAGCGTGATCCAAGTTCCCCTTGCGCGTCACATGTAGCAGGTAGCGGGCCACGGTTAGGCTCTGTTCAGCTACAATTTCCACCCGTCCAAAATGAACTTAAATAACATTGCATCAGTAAGTTGATTTGTCAGGTAGTGAATGTTCTGCATTTATAGACTTTAGCTCATTATCAAGATGATTAGCTGGTGATGGTAGTATCCACCAATCAGTAAGGAGAAGAGCCAGTAAAAAAATAAAATAAAAGCGGAAATAGAAAGTACATTTTTTTTTTGTTTCATGAATATTATGTTAAATACAGTTTAAAATGAAATGAACTTAAATTGTGATTAAAGTTGTCTCATATCCAAGCAAGAAACATAACAAACATAATTGCTATTAGCTCAGCTATCCCAGTTGGCAGTCTACTTAAAAAAATGACACTGATTTGTAAATGGCAATGAAATCAAACCCGTGGTGACTCACAAAGCTGCTCTTTTCAATAAAAAGAAACCTGCCAATTCTTTACCATTCCTGTGGATAATAGTAAACTCGAGTCCCCAGTGATGTAATTTCATGCACCACAATATTCAATAAAATAGGAAAACACTGATGGAAAGGATTTTTTAATTGACTATAAAAAGGGCATAGAAATTCCTCTGTCACTAAGACATCCAAAAGACAATTTGCCAAATTCAATTTACAGCTGCAACTAATATACTAATATATTTTAGAACTGTTTTCCTATTGTGAAAGTACAAATTCTGTCAAAAACTATTCTGAATTAAAATGAATGGTTTCGGGCTTTGAAGCCCTATAAGGATCAGTTTATGACTAATAGACTCTAGCATTGAAACACAAAGTTAGCACCATTGTCAAGAACATTTGTGTTATTTAGGTTTTAGGTTAAAAATATCTTGTAGTGTTTAAATCGTTTGACAATAAAAGAAGCACAGGAGCGCACCAAGGTAAGGAAAAAGTGTAAATGTATTAAACAATAAGGGAATAAAATAACTTACATGTAAGTAAGAATAAATGAGTATCCAGGTCAGCGAAATGTTCAACAGATCGGCATCATCATCAGTCAGACAGGGGGGCAATTTCAGTTCCGTTTATGTGGAGATCCCGCGCGCTGGGACTCACTCTATGGCACTTGCTGCAGTAATCGCCTCCGCATTTATGCAGGTAGTGGCTTGGTATCCAAAGCTAATGCACATGTGTGGAAGGAAAGCCCCCTGTAGGCGTCTGTGGATGCCGGTTACGATGGAAAATCGTGACCGGAAGGGTACACAACGGTGTAAACAAGCCCCCAAAGATGGAATAGGGAAGCTAGTTGCACAGTTCATTCGCGACGCGTTTCATATAGTAAATATACTTTATGATGAAGTATATTTACTATACGAAACGCGTCGCGAGTGAACTGTGCAACTAGCTTCCCTATTCCATCTTTGGGGGCCAGTTTACACCGTTGTGTACCCTTCCGGTCACGATTTTCCATCGTAACCAGCATCCACAGACGCCTACAGGGGGCATTCCTTCCACACATGTGCATTAGCTTTGAAAATCACGCCACTACCTGCATACATGCGGAGGCGATTCCTGCAGCAAGTGCCATAGAGTGAGTCCCAGCGCGCGGGATCTCCACATAAACGGAACTGAAATTGCCCCCCTGTCTTACTGATGATGATGCCGATCTGTTGAACATTTCGCTGACCTGGATAGTCATTTATTCTTACTTACATGTAAGTTATTTTATTGCCTTATTGTTTAATACATTTACAATTTTCCCTTACCTTGGTGCGCTCCTGTGCTTCTTTTCTTGGTCATTCTGTTCGCCGGTGGGGTCTTCCACAGGAGTTCGTTTTTTGGAGTGAGGGGATACACTTCAAGCCATAGGAGCAGCAAGAGGAGGGAGAAGAATTCATTTCTGCAACACTAGGAAGCAAGAGCGCGGACTGAACTTTCTTTGACTCATTTGACAATAACATAAATGTACATTTTTTGCAGGTTAGTATAATTTTTATAGAACCCACAGTAGTTTTTAATAGAAAAAATAATAATTCAATACAAGATTTGTAAGATGCCATATTATATAGTACAGTTCAACAAAGAAGAGTATCACTATTCCTCATACGTAATAATACAGTGTTGTAGTTAAAATTGTTTTTTTTAAAAAGAGCTAAGGATTGCTATCCAAGAATCAAAATCTTTATTGGAATTTTTCATAGCAACTGAAGTTTAAGTTCAGATTTGTTTTTTGGGGCATCAAAATTCCACTGACTGCAAAATTAGGAGAAAGAATTTGATCAGATTAATCAAAGCAAAAAAATCTTAATAATTCTGGGTCCTCACTTTTTGACCCACTTTTACAGCCATAAACCAGTATTTTTTAGGTTCAAGATATTGAAAATCATAACAAGTAAAGGATAACTGTGTAATGCGTAAACCAGCATTTCTGCTGGTTCAAAGTTCCGCCTGAGATTGTTTGTATCCTTTTAGCCGCAGAATTCCATGGATTAGTCTCAAAAAGGCAGGTTCATATTTTTTTTCCAATCACTGAAAATCCGTCTGACAGATTCAGAATTCGAACAGGAAAATGGTTTCCACATCTGCAAATTATTATAGGAGAAGTATATAAATATGGCTGCAGCCTCAAGTCTAAGATAATGGTTTGTCGTCAGTGTTTGGCTGTGGGTTGGACTGCTGCTGCTGTACTATGGTTCTTACATTTATACAGTATTTATTTAATAATAATAACTTTATTTCATAAAGCTTTTTTCTCCCAATGGGTCTGAAAGTCCTTCACAATTAAAATATAGCGCGCTATATGCAGCACTTACAATTTTTACAGACACAGGGGCCTATGCACTATGTGCTGAAAAAAAGAATCGCCATCCAGTTAAAATTGCCCGTTTTGACAGCCTTGCTATCACAGTATGCATAAAGCCCAGAATACCTGTGAGAGCAACATTTGCCAAACTGGCGAGTAGCCCGCGACGTGATGATCGCCTGTCTGAATAGGGCTCAACTGGCATTTATTTCTGCTGTAGAGAGAGAGCCGCCTCTCCCTGCACAAATCTCGTCAGAGATCAAACATTTTTTAATATACAATGTAATACTAGTGTATTGTAGCAGGGGATCTGCGGAGCAGAACCTCTTTGATTTAAGGTACGGGGACCCCCTGCTTCCCGAGATACAGGCCTCGTTATGGGGTGCCGGTATCTCCTATGCATTTAAATCCCACGGTCATTTGACCGGCTCTCTCTGTGCAGCTCTCTCAGTAGCTGGAAAAAATCATCCAGTTTGCTCTTTTGAGAGAAGCGATCATCACATCGCCGGCTACTCGCCCGTTTTGTGAATTTTGCTATCATAGGCAATTGAGGCTTTCAGAGTACTGTGATAGCAACACTCAAAAAACAGGCGGCGTAAATGGCAGGGAATTTTTTTTTATGAAGGCTTATAGAATAGGCCCAACAGAGTCGTGCTGGAACACTAACCCACCTCACCCCCTAAGGGTTAAAGCAGAACATCAGCCCCCTAGGCTAGGGCTGGGCAGACAGAATAGAACTGAGGAGAACAAGGAGGGCCTCATCTTTTGTACCTGGGGAAGGGTTAATCCCTTAGCCCCAGTATCTGGGCAGGCCTGGCTGACATCACGGCCTCACATCATAGTCAATCACCCCCCTCTAGTTACATGTGGCTCTAACTGCCACTAGGCCTGCATTTTGTAACTTAGTGTCTCTCATGGGAGAAAGCTCTCATGCAGGCAATGAGTAAGAGGGTTTAACCCTAGCATGGGTTTAGCCCTGGATGATACTAAACAGACAGCACGTAGGGCAAAGGATTTTAGTAGCCAGAGGCTATATTGCTACATACGTTATCAATACATACGTTATCAATACACCAACGTCCAGTGTGTCCATTTGACACACACAGTAGTCCAGTTACCAGTGGCTCCGCTATGCCAGTGCAGACACTAGTTAATAATAATAATAATAATCAAAATATTATTAGAGTAAACCCTACTCAATAGAACTACCAGTTTAATTAGATTGTTTGCTTTTAGGGATACCGGCTGTCTGTGAAGTTGAGTTATTGTACTTAAAGCCCTAAGCCAGGTCCTATATATCTTACATTTACAGTACTTAATAAAACTTGCATTATTTAGCTTTGACTAATTTGACTGACCACTGTCTTTGTGTGTCCAGTGCCTTTCCACTCACCTGCTCTCAGTGGCCTTGTTCTTTGCTCAATCAATTACATATACATATACTGTATAATATATATATATATATATATATATATATATATATATATATATATATATATATATATTACTACAACTAGTAGTATAATTATAGAGCACATTCATTTGATACCAACAACTAGTGGAGGGTGGGTAGCTGGAGAGTTGAGAGGGGTGGGGATTTGGAGTAGGTGATTGGGGATGGGTGAATAACTGTGGGCTGCTGCTGCCACCTAACACTGCCAAGCAGGCAAGTAGGACTAGTACCGTAAATAGCAGGAAATCTTCATAGCCTGTTGGACCCTAGACAAGCCTAGTATAGCACTTGTAGCATATATAACAGATGACTTTAACAAATAATAATAACAAAAGTCTAATATAATCCCAGTTTTAGTGATTGGAAGAAACGTTTTGAAAGTAGATGTGGATGGACAAGAAGAGGTTGACATAGTTTTGGTCATGGTAATTGGGGTGTGGTGGTGATGAATCGGATAAAGTGAAATCAGTAAAAGATCATTTTGGTGGTGTACCTCCTACTCAGAGCAAGTAAAAGTGGAAGGATAATGACATCCCAATCTCTGCAGAACGTGCACCTCCCTGCCTGGCCTAGTAGCCAATTAACCTCCAGTTGAGATTTAAAATGGGTAGGGGAAGTTTGAGTCAGCTTCGGGCTACTAGTACATCTGAAACTAAAATTGCTAAACTGGGGAAGCAACAAATGAGGGGTATAATATTGTGTTGTATGTCTTTATTTATATAGCGCCATTAATGTACATAGCGCTTCACAGTAGTAATACATGTGGTAATCGAATAAATAACAGATAATATAAATAACAGATCATGGGAATAAGTGCTTTAGACAAACATTACATTAAGAAAGAGGAGTCCCTGCCCCGAGGAGCTTACAATCTAATTGGTAGGTAGGGAGAACGTACAGAGACAGGAGGAGGGAGTTCTGGTAAGTGCGTCTGCAGGGGGCCAAGCTTTATGTATCATGTGTTCAGAATGTTCACAGTGCTATTCGTATGCTTCTTTAAGCAAGTGTGTCTTAAGGTGGGTCTTAAAGGTGGATAGAGAGGGTGCTAGTCGGGTACTGAGGGGAAGGGCATTCCAGAGGTGTGGGGCAGTCAGTGAAAAAGGTTTAAGGCGGGAGAGGGCTTTAGATAAAAAGGGGGTAGAAAGAAGACATCCTTGAGCAGAACGCAAGAGTCTGGGTTGTGCATAGCGAGAAATTAGGGCTGAGATATAAGGAGGGGCAGAAGAGTGTAAAGCTTTAAAAGTGAGGAGAAGAATGGAGTGTGAGATGTGGGATTTGATTGGAAGCCAGGAGAGGGATTTCAGGAGGGGAGATGCTGAGACAGATCTAGGAAAGAGTAGAGTGATTCTGGCAGCAGCATTTAGGATAGATTGTATGGGAGACAGGTGAAAGGCAGGAAGGCCGGACAGCAGGAGGTTACAGTAATCAAGACGGGAGAGAATGAGGGCCTGAGTCAGAGTTTTAGCAGTCGAGCAACAGCTGAAAGGGCGTATCTTTGTTTTATTGCGGAGGAAAAAGCGACAAGTTTTAGAAATGTTTTGAATGTGAGGGGCGAATGTGAGAGAGGAGTCGAGTGTGACCCCTAGGCAGCGTGCTTTGGCTACTGGGTTGATGATCGTAGTTCCAACAGTAATGTGGAAGGAGGTAGTAGGGCCAGGTTTAGGAGGAAGTATGAGGAGCTCTGTTTTAGCCATGTTGAGTTTAAGGCGACGGAGGGCCATCCAGGATGATATAGCAGAGAGACATTCAGAAACTTTGGTCTGTATAGCAGGTGTAAGGTCAGGTGTTGAAAAGTATATTTGTGTGTCGTCAGCATAGAGGTGATATTTAAACCCAAAAGATGTTATTAGGTCACCTAGAGAGAGTGTGTACAGAGAAAAGAGAAGAGGTCCCAGGACAGAGCCCTGGGGTACCCCCACAGAGAGATCAATAGAGGAGGAGGAGGTGTTAGCAGAAGAGACACTGAAAGTACGATGGGAGAGGTAGGATGAGATCCACGAAAGAGCTTTGTTCCGAATACCAAGAGTATGGAGAATGTGAAGGAGAAGAGGGTGGTCCACGGTGTCAAATGCTGCAGAGAGGTCGAGTAATATGAGCAGAGTGTAATGACCTCTGTCTTTGGCAGCATGGAGGTCATCAGTTATTTTAGTGAGGGCTGTTTCCATGGAGTGAGCAGTGCGGAAGCTAGATTGTAGAGGGTCTAGGAGAGAATAGGTGTTGAGAAAATGGAGCAAGCGAGAGAATACAAGACGTTCAAGGAGTTTAGAGGCAAAAGGCAGGAGGGAGACAGGTCGATAGTTAGAAAGACAGGTAGGGTCAAGCTTGCTGTTTTTGAGTAATGGTATGACTGTTGCATGTTTGAAGGAGGATGGAAAGGTTCCAGAGCAGAGGGAGGAGTTAAAAATGTGTGTGAGCGTAGGGATTATAGTAGGAGCAAGAGGTTTTAGGAGATTGGAGGGAATGGGGTCAAGAGGGCAAGTGGTAGAGGGAGAAGTGGCGATCAACAGCGACACATCCTCCTCTGAGACAGTGGAAAAAGAGTCAAGGAAGGCAGGAGTAGAGTTAGGAAGAGGTGTAGGATGGGAAGAAGAAACAGAGGGGATGTTCTGACGTATGGATTCCAGCTTTTCCTTAAAATAGTCAGCAAAGTCCTGAGCGGAGATGGAGGAAGGAGAGGCAGCTGAGGGTGGTTTGAGTAGAGTATAAAAGACAGAGAACAGTCGGCGTGGGTTAGATTTGTGCATGTTGATTAGTGCAGAAAAGTAGGCTTGTTTAGCTTGCGAGAGGGCAGAGTTGAAACAGGATAGCATAAATTTGTAGTGAAGGAAGTCTGCGAGAGTTTGAGACTTCCTCCAGAGGCGTTAAGAGGAACGAGTGGAGGAACGCAGCATGCGTGTGTGGGAATTTAGCCAGGGTCTAGGGTTAGAAGGGCGAGTGCGGCAGAGAGAAAGTGGGGCATGTAGATCAAGAGAGGAGGACAAGGCAGAGTTGTAGTTCCTGACCAGGTTGTCGGGGTCTGTAGCAAAGCTGAGAGAGGAGAGGGAGGAGCGTAAAGTGGACTCAAAGTCAGGTAAGTGAATAGAGCGCAGGTTTCTGCAGAACCGGGGTGTAGATGGAGGTGGAGAAGGGGAGAAGCGAGATAGAGAGAATGAGATGAGATGATGGTCAGAGAGCGGAAAAGGGGAAATGGAGAAATCGGAGAGAGAGAAGTTCTTAGTGAAAACCAGGTCTAAGTAGTGGCCATCCTTGTGGGTGCTGAGTGCAGTCCACTGTTGAAGGCCAAAAGAAGAGGTTAGAGAAAGAAAGCGGGAAGCCCAAGGGAGAGAGGGGTCATCAATGTGGCAATTGAAGTCCCCAAGGAGAAGAACAGGGGAGTCTGAGGAGAGGAAGAAAGAGAGCCAGGATTCAAAGTGAGAGAGAAAGGCAGAAGGGGGATGAGTAGAGGTAGGTGGGCGATAGATGACCGCCGCATGAACAGGGAGAGGAGAGAAAATCTGGACAGTGTGAGCCTCAAAGGAGGGAAAAGCAAGAGAGGGAGGAATAGGAAGGGTTCGGTAACGACAGAGAGAGGAGAGCAGGAGCCCCACGCCTCCACCCCTGCCATCAGTGCGCGGAGTGTGATAACAGAAATCTCCCCACATACCTTATTCCCTGCACTCGCTGTGACAGCATATAATAGTTGGGCTCAAAGGTCCCAATTATAACATCTCAGGTGTACATAGGTATCAATCACATATAGCAACTGCTCCCATCATTGTGGAAGGACAGACACTATTGAAAGCCATATAATGGCTAGAAAATAATAAATTGTTTAATTAAAAATTAATACACTGGCGACACACTTTATTCGAGCTCAGCTAGTCCCACGAATTCGGGTATACTCGGGTGTATTGAGGTTTGTGACTGTTTTCTGCCCGAGTGCATTGAGTTATTTTCCAGGCAGGGATTGAAGCATTTTATTCCCGCTGGCTGCAATACTGCACAGTATATATATATATATATACTGCATTACAATTCATGAATTTATGCCATCTGGTGGACACGCGAAGCATTGCAGCCTATTAAATCCTGATCATTATCATTTAACAGATCAGGCCCCCGTCAGCCAGGCATGAACCGTGGCTGGGAAGGCAAACGCAACGGGGCTTGTCAGAGGTGAGGAGCGGCGCATTCCAGGTATCTGCCAGGTACAAACTGGGCATTTGCTCGAATAAAGTGTGTTGCAGCAGTAGTGAGACAACGATGCAATATGTTTATTAATAATCAGTGTGCAAATAATAACAACTAAATGTTAAAAACTGTTATGGTAAAGTATCAATGAGTCTCTAAACACTAAATAGTGTAGGGAAACATGTAATAGGACTCATATGACTCAAAACCGCCCTAATACCCATCTCATATCTTAAATGTATATATAGTAGTAACTACCTCAAATAGATCAGACATATACATGTAATGTAGCAGCCAAACTCAATGATCTAAAAGCAAGGAATAATGACCATAGCCCAAAATCCACGCCAGTGCTTGTACACATACAGCTATATAAGTGATAGCTTGTTATATGTTGGATTGGGAGTATCCTGCATAGATAGCCAGAGAAGCTACAGCAGAATGATGCATAAACAATAATGTTAGGTACTTATAATGGCAGAATAGTAACAATAACCATTAATATCAGTACAATAACAAACAACCACACTGTAGCAGATATGAATCAGGATATATAGCCCTCAGTGGTAAAATATCTGGTAACAATTGTATCGTATTACCACAGTATACAACCAGTTTCCACGAGGGTAGGGGCGGTTCATCAAGTGCCTCCACAGACGTCAACGCGATGACGTCATGACCAACGAACATTTCGCACTAGGGATAAGCACTTTGTCAAGTTAGGAGGTGCTGACGTATGTCATCTAGCATTGATACTTGGGACCTTTGAGCCCATCTATTATATGCTGTCACAGCGAGTGCAAGGAATAGGGTACTTGGGGAGATTTCTGTTATCATCCCTCATTTGTTGCATATCTTGAATATATGCACCAGATATGATAGCAATTCCAGTAACACTAAATTAGGTGAGCGGTTTTCCATTTGATGTGTATACATAAACTGGGGATGCATAATATTGAGAATGTTAATGAGACTGTCAGTTTTTAAGGAAAATCCAGGCCCACAACCACCACCACCATTACTGCCACCAGTGCAGCTGCTGCTATGGCTGGTAATACTGGTAGGTAGCACTACTAAGTCATCTGTAAAAAGTGCATTCCTGTTTTCATTTTCAAAAATATTCATGACGGACAACAAGGTCTGGTATTGATAATACAAGACTCTAAAGAGCTGTTAAAACAGTCAGATAAATAAGAGGGAAATACACAGGGACTTGATGACTCTGAGGAGAAGGGGGTGGAAATTATGCTGATTCATCCATTCAAATATGACTTGTTATAAATGAAGACAATTCTGATGACGATGTCGCTGGTGTTGTGAAAGATTGTGATGTAAGTGGTACAGTAGTAGCACTGGTGCTGATGGGGTGCAATGATGAATGTCATAATGTTTCAGATGCAAGTGATAATGATTATTGGCAAAGAATGTGAAAACACAGATTCAACCAAAATTAATGTGAAAATTCCAAGCAGTAATAACAACAACCCTGTATGTTTATTGTTTATTAAACATAACAAAACATCATCTTCATCATAAACATCATTTACATTGCTGTTAATTTCATCTTTATATTAGCAGCCCCCTCTTTTACATAGATTTCATCATCTCTAGTACCATTAACCAGTCGTGGTTCTTGTGTAGCCGCTTCTGCATTTCCCCCTAGGGTCCCCTCTCGATTCCCTTTACCTCCACGGGTGCCGCTAGAGGCTACGGTTAGACCGCCGTAGGCAGGGAGCTGCAGAGAGGTTGAGGCAGTGGTGACAGGGTCGCCGGAGATCCGCGGTGGCTCCCGTGTGCAGGGTGCCGCCATGTTCAGCATGCATGCGCAGGTGCAGATGGGTTGCACATGCGCAGATAGGTTCCCCAGTGTGGTGGCCATTTAAGAAGATTGCGTATGTGCAGTGATGCACGCTAACGGCAGCCAATCGGCGAAGGCTCCCAGCAGGGACTACATGTCCCATGAGCCTCTGTATAGTCAGGTGATCCAGTATGCCCAATAGGGCTGCAGGTTTCCCCTGGAGTTGATACATTTTGCGCTCTGGAACCGCCAGTCATTCGGAGCTGGGGCACAGAGACGTGATGTTGCAGGGCACCAGCTATGCTCCGACTCCCCTGTAAGCTTGTGGCTGATACAGGGACACTGCCCCATTAGCTTATCAGTATCAGAGACATAGCTGCGACCCTGCACAGCACTGGCGGCCTGCAGTCTGGGACCAGACCATCACTGCATCATAGAGATGTCGTGTGCGACACTCCAGCTGGATACCACCCCACACGGAGGCGGACTTCATCGCTGGATCAGCGGATCCTGTCAGTGGTCAGTCTGCGCACCCGGGTGCTGGAGTACCAGTCAGATTCCTTCCGCATAAGTGCACCAAACCACATTATAGTGGCAGCGCTGACCACATATAAGGGTGAGGGCTATATCCTTGTGGACACCAGGGTGGTTAGGTGCCTGAGGGTTCCATCAGGTACTGTGGGGACTGTGGATAAGAGTCTGGGACACGTGGCGGGTGGTTATGGCCGTATCTGGCAGGTAGCTGTAACCAGAAGCCATATTATAGTCTGTAGTATATTGCTTATTTTCTGTTTACTCATGAGTGTGTGTTTACTGTGCAAGCACATATATATAGGTCCTGTAACGGGTAATTCCACACCGTAGAATCCGTTACAGGTGGAGGCGCTGAAGACCATCGTACCAGGATACACCCCAGGCTCCCTGCAGCAGAGGCTCAGACCTCCTGTGAGCTGCAGGTATTGCACTACACCCACTGTAGCCACATCACCTCACAGAGAGAGAGGGGAATATGTGTTACACTTGTTAGAGAGATGATATTGTTAAGTGAAGGCCAACATCACCACCGCACCACCATTTAGATGACAACAATTAAAATCACAATGTGCAGAACCACCACACATCTCCCATTTACATGCAATAGCTATTATGTGGTACTTTTGTAAACTTTCAAAGGATTAGATTACAGTTACATGTAGCTTATGTCGAACAGTTTTGAAAAGGGGCAGACAACTCTGCATTAAGATGTCATCTGAACCGCCACCACCATAAAAATTGGCAGGGTAACTTAGAAAAGGAAAGAGAAAGAAAAAAGGGAAAGAAAATTGGGAGTTGCAGTCAGGCAACTCAGTGTCATGTCACATGTGGAGATGGAGACAATAGGTCAACATCAGTACTGCAGACACACACACACCACCAACACAGTCACTATTGTCTCATAGTGGTGAGGAATATGATAAAGATGGTGATTTAGATGATCTTAGCAGTGATGGTGTTGCTAGTGCTCTCCTGCACCACCACAGTTTGCAAAGAAGACAACATGACGTCATTGCTACTGCTCATAGTAGTACAAGCAGCCAGATATAAACCCCAATGCCACAGCCGCAGCCCACAGTTCAGGAAGCATTTGAAATTGTGAACAAATTCCACTGCACCCATGGCAGAGCTCTGGTGTTGAATGGAAATTTAGCTAAAATGCCTGCTATTGACGTATTGCTGTTCAAATGTTTGGAATTTTAGGGGTTTAGACTGCTTATGCAAAGTGTGGAGCCATGTTGGACCATCCCAAGCATATCATATTTCTCTAACAAGGCGCATTCTGAAACATAGAGCAAAGTTGTTGTATCGGGGGTTGAGGACTTGGCACAGTTGCAGGGAAGTAGGGTGCACATCAGTACTGACATGTGGAATAGTGGTCATGGAGGCAGTAACTACCTTCTGTTACTACCCATTGAGTGTGTTTTAGTGTTTTTCAACAACAAAAGGAAGTGAAAGAAAGACAGTCAGCGTCTGTAGAAATAAGACGTTCTGTAGACATGCTATTTGTGTACTGTATGCATAGTTTTTAAGAAATGCACACTCAGGTCACTTGAGGTTGGGTTTGTAGCAGGAGATAACGGTTGCAACTTGGTTGCAGGACTGAAACAAGGCAACATGACACTCGTTACTTGTTTTGCACACATACTCAATTTTATAGTCACTAGTTTCCTAGCTCAGCGTAGGAATGTGCAAAGCATTTTGTTAGTGGCCAGAAATGTATGTGCTCACTTTAGCCAATCTGCAATGTCCAGTCTAGGCTGTAGGAGCCAAACAATCTGCCTCATCACTAGCTAAAAATGGAGGTCCTTACACGCTGGAATTCCATGGCTTATATTTTAATAACACTGTATTGAAGCAGGGGGTCTCTGGAGCTGAACCACATTAATTTCAGCCTCGGGGAGCCCCTACTTCCCGAATTACAGGCTCATTATGGGGTGCCAGTATCACCCAGCATTGTTTTAATGTCCCGGTCACGTGTGCCATGACGTGTAGCATTTAAACATTGTTATACATATACATGGATAAAAAGAAGAATAAAGTGCGGAACCCAAAACACAACTTAACCGTGTTAAAACAATGTCAAACAGTGCACCATATATTCCTTATATAATCATGTGTGTGACAAAAAATCGTACTATATAAGGCACTTCCCTACTGTGGAAGTGATAAAAAACGTGTTTAAACCATACAAAACCGTTGGTGTCAGCGTATGCAGCTATAATTATAGAGTGGCTCAGCACTCCCACGCACTAAGAGATAAAAGACAAAAAAAAGTGCAAAACGCAAATGGTGAAGTATATCAAAATTAGTGATTTAGTAAAAAAGACGTAAGTATTCTGCGTACATCATAAATGAACATAAATCACAGAGATTTCCATTTTGCCATAGAGACTATTTACTGTGACGTGTACAAAGCACAGAAAGGACGTTACAGTCTTGTGTCGATTCAAACCTTTGGAGTACCTTAGATGCTGATTGCAGGACAACATTGTGTGAGAGACAGATGACATCAGAATAACAGCAGAAAAGGATCCATTGGGGTTACATCTCTGAGACCACCATCTCTGATGACGAGTGTGCGGTAACTTCGTGTAATATTACACGTGAATGCGATTTATGTTCATTTATGACGTACGCAGAATACTTACCTCTTTTTTACTAAATCACTAATTTTGATATACTTCACCATTTGCGTTTTGCGCTTTTTTTTGTCTTTTATACCCTGTACGTATTCGTTCCTGGCAATTGTTAATACAATTAGAAAAATCTCTCTCTCCTGTCTCTCGTATCCGTTTGTGGATTGTACAAAAAGAATCTGTCCATATTACAGTCAATGATGGATTTCAGGGAAATTGCCTGGATTTTGCCCATCACTACCTATAAACCAAATAGACATACAGTACTATGTAGTCTCAATAAATCTAATGTGTAGAAAAACAGTCAAAGGAAGCCTACAGAGAGAGACGACGGAGAGAGAAATGAGGGAGAGGGGTGGAGAGAGAAGGAATAGGGAGAGATAGAGACTGAAGGAAGAGGATGATATTGAGGGATGGCTAAGTAGAGAGAGAGAAAAGGAAGGGGGAGAGAGGGAAGAGAAAGGGGTGGAGAGGGAATGATAAAAGAGGAGAGAAGAGAGGGAGAGATGGGATTATTGGCAAATGTTTTTTTTAAATTTAAATGTAATGTATTTTATATTTAAATACATACTGGTCGGCTTAACAACCCACCCTGGGGCAACTGCCACCTCTACCCACCCCTTCAACCCCCAATAAAAATTACAATACAATACAAATACCAATAAACCAATTCATTGCCATTGTGGCAATCCATGTACATAGTGTGGACATGGTTTCCACTGTGACAATCAATGGTTTGATTGGCACATGAATTTTTTTTTAAATCTAAATATAATGCATTTTATTTACTGCTTGTTTTTTAATTTGTAGCTTTCCCATTCATTGCCATTGTGGCAATCCTTGCCCATATTGTAGGCATTGTTTACTACAGTGACAATCAATGTGTTTAATGTCAAATGTTTGTTTTTATTTAAATGTAATGTATTTTGTTTTGTGGTTCTTTTTTATTTTTAGGTAGACCATTCATTGCCATTGTGGCAATCCATGCCCATATTACCCCAGTGACCATCAATGGGTATAGGGGGTGGGTGGGTGTGGTTGCCCCAGGAAAGGTGTATAGGCCTCCTGGGAGGGAGTTAACCTCTTAATAACGATAGTGGTTTATAACCGCTAAGGGGATTAAGGTTATAGCTCAGTAGTTAGTTTTTTTTATTTTACTGTCGATGCTCACTGAAGATGAAGAAGACGAGGATTGCCTTCATCCTGGCAGGGGTAAGTACAACTTTTATTTACTTTATGATGGCTGGGTAATGTTTTTTTTTTCAATGGGAAAATGTGCTATCATCCAGATCTAGATAATAGGGATTTTTTCCATTACTGTACAGTACTTTATGTACATCTATGCTCAATACTGTTTTTGCACCATATGGCCTTGCATCCAGTCTGCTGTTCATTTTATGCGCTGTGCACTGCCAACCCTGCCTCTCTTGTTCTACCATAGTGTAATATAGATAATATAAAATAAATTATTACATTACCCTATGGTAGAAATTACATTTACCCTTTTATTCCTGTAGCTGTTAAGGTAAACAAAGCCACCCAAGATGTTAATATTACAATTTAACTACACTACCTACCCCCTTGGCTACCTAAGTAGCTAGCAATGCTTTACTAACAGCTGAGATAAACAAGGTGTTAATCCTACCACCACTACCTTGGGGAGCCAAACTGCCCTCCTGGTGCAACTACCCCCAACATCCATCTACCCCCACAAACATCAACCCTCTTGAAGAGTCATGGCCCATGGCCCTATTAGACAAATGTGGCTAACAGGGCTTTTGGCCTGTATCAGTACAAAACATGTATCTAACATGCAAATACATCAATTAAAATGAATCATACAATATATACACATCATTAAAAAAAACATAAATAAAGTGTAAATTATTTTTTCTAGTAAACAATAACTTTCTTTATTATATAGAATTTACAATATTACAGTATAAAATTGCATTAGTTTCGAGATATGTAAAATAAAATTATAGGGTTGTGAAGACTAAAATGTCAGTCATTAACCAAACTTTTTCACAGGGTTCCATGGAATACAGCTTAAACATTGCTCTGAATCTAGTACTGTACAGTGGCGGCCAGCTTTAATCTAAAGCGGCTGCCTCCGCGGGAATTTTTAACCCGCGGACGGCGCGCGGCTATTTTCGGCCGATTTCGCCTGGTTTTCCCGCGCCTCGGGCGCTTTCAATGATAAGCGCCATTAGCGCTTATCTATTGAAGCGGCCGCCGCGCGGGAAACTCTGATTCAAATCTGAGAAAAGCCCCGCATTAAGCCCGGCAAGATTTAGAATAAAGCTGGCCGGGACAGTAGCTCATATTAAGAGAAGCCAACCATCTGAAAGTATGCTGTGAATACTATTACAGTAGTTTCAGAGAAGCCTTGTGAGTTTCCCTCCTTATTTTAATCTACAATGATGCAAGCATTTCTAACTAAAGTGTCTGAGCTACATTTGGGGAAGGAGTGGCTCAGTAAGTAAAGACACTAACTTTATAAAACATCGACACTGAATTTGAACCTGTTCACTTGTCTTGTGGCCTTGTGGACTTGTGGACTTGTGGCCTTGTGGCCTTGTGGCCTTGTGCATGTCACTTCATCTTTATGTGCCTCAGTTACCAAAATTATAGATTGTAATCTCCAACAAAGAAGGTATTTCCCATGTGGCACCAGTAACACATTAAATAGTGGTATCTACTGTTGCGTTACACTCACTATAAAAATAGACAATAAGCCATTCAAGTGCTTTAAAATCATATTTTAAGTTACACTTGTTTCTTCCTATCTCTATTCTGGCAAACAGTTAATATTTCAAATATTAAATACAATGGAAGCATTAGTCTCAAAATAGATATGTCATTAATTAAAATTAGATATGCGCCTAGCATAAAAAATATTGTTATGTTTACACACATAATTCCTTACGTAGTTTCTGCAAAACTACCTCCCACTGAATTGCTAACACTTGCCAGATTCATTGTGTACATGAATTTTAACATCATGTTAACATAAGTCTGTAAGTAATCCACAGTAATTTAGATGTCAATATCCTCGGTTTACAACAGCAATAAAAGACTGCTGTATACCTCAACATAGATCTAAACACAAATAGGTTTAGATGCCAGAGACTTAGCGAAATTGAAGTGCTTATTTACTGTGTTTGTAGTTTTGTCTGCTTTCAAATGACTAAAACGACCAATTAACTGAATAGTTAGACTACAAAGTGGTGGTTCACTTAAGAATTGCAGAAGAGCTATCATAGATTTATACAAAAATAAATGCATCAAAAAAAGTATTTAAAATATACGTGATGGGGCTGGAGATGACATTGTAATTGATGAGATGATGGCCGATTAGAGATAGGAATACAATGAATTAAATTTGAGTAAGATAGTTATAAGAACAGGGCAAAACCAGGAAGAAGAAACAACAGGGTCATAATGATGGAAAAACAAAGTTGATCAAAACGTTATGTCTGAAGTAACATTCAGAGTCAAGTTAGGAGACACAAAATAGTCAAACTGATCAAAAAATGTAGACTAATCCTTTGGTTAAAAGTCAGAATTCAAAAATCAGATTCATTGTTGCTAAGTGTCCTGATTCCTGACATTGTGGGCAAACTACTATGGGAGACTGTGAGAAAGATCACTTAAGGTCCGTTGTAGGTTAGGCACCTGATCAAGCAATATCTGCAATTCATGTCAATGCTATAGCAAAAACCTGGTAGTTTTCCCATGCATATTACAGTTAAAAACTATATCTTATACTTTGATTTTATTCCCAAGGCTTAATTTCTAACATTCTTCTATCAAGGTTATAGCAAATTATTAAATGGTATAGGACATTTAGTCATGGCAGGAACACTCAGCCACTCGCTGCCTCGCCACCACGGTAAGTCACTAATCTTTGTCCATACCCATCCCTACAACCTACAACCACTACGGTGATTAAGTTATTACAGGCCAGTAGTTTGTTTTTTATTTTACTGTTGGTGGCCACTAAAGATGAGGAGATGAGGACGGCCTTCATCCTGGCAGGGGTAAATACAACTTGTATATACTATATGCTGGCTGGATAATGTCTTGGTAATGTTTTATTTTTGAATAGGCAAAGGTGCTATTATCCATTTCTGGATAAAAGGGATTTTGCCCATTATTGTACTGTATGTTTTAGAGGGGGTGGGAAAACCGCATGTAAGAGATGTTCTGCTTATTTACTTATGTTAACGGGAACCACGCTCAAACCGTGTTGTAAGTGGATCCGTGTTGTATCGGATCATGCTATAATGAGGTTGAGCTGTAAACATGGAGAAGATGTTGATCCATGGAGAAATCTAATTACCATTATTTAGAGTCAGAAAATAATTTATTTTTCCCCTTATGAGATATCATTGGTTTCACTGTGTTTTTTTGTTCTCATTCCTCTGGATCAAAATAATGTAAATACAAATATATGATTAAGTATCTATCGTCTAAATTTAGCATAGGTTGAACTTGAGGGACATATGCCTTTTTCAACCTCATCTGCTATGCAACTATGTAACTATTAAGTAAAAAGACAGAATTGCAGAATACTGAGCATGTAAAAACAAAAAGGCAGCTAAAAAGAGAGAGGTATAAAGAGGCAAAAACCATTCACACGAAAATGCATCTCACAATCACATGCCCGTTTGCTCCTATATCCCTCAAACACATTAATCTACATTCTACATGAAGATACAGTACCTTGGAAATATGCAAATAAAAAAATATTTCTGTCACTCACTTTGATAGGCATGCTTTCATGCTATGACTGTCAAGGTGAAATCACATCACAGGAGTGTATGTATAGATAATTACCAACAGATATGTTTAATTATATTCTGATTTCAGAAGTTTTTGCCAGGGCAGTGAGTACATTAGCTTGCTATGCCCTTGCATGGCCTAGTATAATTTTGGCTTGCCTACCTAAAAATGTAAGGCCACCGCTACATGGGGCCACACTAGTGGTATCATAAACTGATGCTTCATGTCACACCAGTCATATTCACTGTAGCGTACGACACCCTGCGAGAATGCGACCTGCATACAGGACAAGGAAGCTCCCACGTTTCACCTCCACAGAGGTCCGTCAAATAGACAATATCTCCTCTACAGGACCAAGGTTAATACTCATGCTAGCAAGCGTCCCACCCTTCACCTTCGCAAAGGACCCTCGGATAAGTTAACATCTCCCCTAAATACGTCCCAATATACCACCGCCATGGACAGCACAAAAGTTAGCAAAATGTGTCCCAAAATGTAAATGCTGTCCTCGGATCGTGCAACAGTTCATTCAGAGCCCAAAGCATTACATATTAAATGTTTTAATATACTGTATATAAAAATACAGTGTTTGAATTACAGAATTTTTTTTTACCAGAAACATACAGTTAGAATTAAATGCAGAACAGCTTCTTAAAATTAATAGGATTAACATAGACAGAAAACCCTATCCATTACCAAATGCCATAGATTTTCCCCAGAGAGTTCACCGGTTGAGAATATGAGATCTACGTGTTTTATCCAAAACACTCCTCTGGTAGGATCTAATTTTCATGTTTTTTTACTCAGACTTAAATATTCTTTCTTCCTATGTAAACCACATAAACCCAGCCCCTGACGTAAATCAGCTGTGAGATTGACAGTTTTACGACAGAGTAAAACACCTCTCACCAAATGACGTTTAAACAAATTTTCAATATCTAAATGTACTCATAACTTTCCTTCACTAACACTTACACACACGTGAGACTCATCAATATATTCAGGTACTCATCGCGGACGCAATGAGACTAAATATGAAAAGAGTAATCCTAAAATTACGAGAAATATTAATATCTGTTTTTTAGTACCTGCTAGACCTGACATGTCTGTAATCATTTTGTGGGACTCGGTTCCACGGATACACACATGTAATTTTTAGCATGTTCAGCAGAGGACATTACATGCAATTCTCATTTTTATTAAAGTCCCTCAATGAGGACATAACCCGTTGGTCACCCCTCTCTGGAATGTACTAGCAATCACTCACAAACATTTAGCTTTCTTTGAAGCCAATAAACCAGTATCTGCTCAAGGTCTACGACCCCCCAAACCCCACGTATCACTTTTAGTGGGCTATCCATATCAGTGCCCTCCCCTCCCCCCCCAATTAAGTTCGGTTTGAAGCGCAGCACCCACCCGTGAAAAGGCTGGGCTTGTCATAAACCCAATATACATTGTATTTTTAAACTCAGACTGTAGCTCATTAACCCTCTAAGCACCAAAGGAATTAAAATACCTATCTCAGGTCATTATCATGCCATTCACTATTGACGCTAACACTAGTTCTGATTATTAATATTCAACTAGGATCATCTGATCGGTGTAAGAATGTAATAAATATAACCCATTGCTTTCAACAAATATTTGTTCAGGAATTGCCAGCACCGTTGACTTTGTAAGTATCATATATTTCAATATTACACAGCATTAATTTACTGTCTTTAGGATTCAGGGTTGTCTAGTGCAGTATATTACAATATATTACAATAGGGGATGTAAAAGTGGTTAATAGAATGGTACCGATCTATAAAAGATAATTCTACCTTACCACCCCAACTTAGTGCAATACAATAGCTAATATTTTCATTAAAATGTGTACTTAAGAAGCTTTGCCAGCTAGAGATCTAGGTCTATAGTTAGTGGCCGGTGCAACCACTGGGAGACTAAGGCGGTTGCCCAGGAAGGCACATTTTGGGGGGCAGCAGAAAAGGATGGTAAGCGCAGGTTGGCAGCAGAGGAGGAGGATGGTGGCAGGAGAAAGCAATAGTGGGAGAAGAGGGCAGATGGTTAAGGGAGCGCAGGGCTGAAGGTTTGCCTAGGGTGCCAGATACCCTTACACTGGCTATAGTTATTAAGTGATACTAATCCATAAAACACATCCATCTAAAGCAGCAGCAGCTGTCATTTTGGTGAGTGGTTAGACCCTGCCACACTGGGCCTATGTTGGGTGGTGGGGTTGTGTGGATTGCCTAATGTGGGAAGGGCCAGTGTACAGAATACATTTGTGTGCTGGAGGTCTTGTATGATGTTTAATGTCACTTTGGCTTAATGGTGACTACATTTGTTAAGATTACTTATCCAATCTTGTTTAGGTTTAAATAAAAGATGTGGCCAATTAACCGAAAGCCCAATGGCTTGTGTTACATGTTAATGGTGTGCTTGGTGAGAGGTGGAGATCCCTTGAAAGTTGTGAGGTCAAGTGGTAGTTCATTTCAATGTGATTTCTGTACTTTAATAAATATGGTGCATTATGTTTTAAACTTTCGCAACCAGGAAATGTTACTAGAAAAAGTGTGATACAGTGGGAAGACTTGCATACTGTATAAAAGTCTCTCAGACAAACAAACATCCTATTCAGGTTCCAAAGAAATACAAATAAAGCAGAAGGTCCCATTAATAGCTGAAAAGAACAGATTAAAAGGAAATTAACCTGGATGATCTTAAAAAGTCTCACACTGATCCATAGCTCAAATTATACAAAAACCGTCACATACTGTACAGTAAGAGCAAAAATCCCATTTTTGTATTAATGCATTATTAAATTACACACTAAAATACAAATACAGACATATTTAGAAGTCGGGTTGAGAAGCTTTCCAGCTTAGCTAGCATCTCATAGTCAATGCACTCCATATTATTAACTTAAAGTAACTATTCCTTCTACTATCTCCTCCCCCACTTGTTTCCTACCATAATGAGAAACAGTGAGTCCCTGGGCAAAACTGCATTATTTTCATTTCTGGGGAATTCATTGTTTTCGTGATACCTACTGGTCAAAGTAGCATTCGTACACCTTGTTTCTGCTGCATCATGTAGGCCAATAGGAAGCCACAACTAATCTTGTTGCAGCTTCCTATTGGTCCTGGATAATACACAATAATTTTATTTCCCCTAGAGGGGACTAGAACTTGCTTCTTTTAACAGTTAATATCTCGGGAACCAGGGGACTATGGTGTTGAAAATTGCGAGTTTCAGCTTTCGGAACCCCTTGTTTCAGTTCTAGAAAGCGAAAAAAGGGAGTAAGGCTAAATAAAAACTGAAAGAGCGAGAACAGCTGCATTAAATAACAAAATTGTATAATAAAATTCAAATATTTTTAAAGAGCACTTTCAATTTTCCCTGATCTGTCATAATTCAGACTTTATTGCAAAATGACATCATAGTATTTTCTTTCTGAGAATAATTCATACAAAGTTATCCCCAATTCTCATTACGTACTGCTTCCAGTGTGGATTTGGTCAATACAGTTTTATAACTTTGACATAAACACTGTGAAGAGTTTCAGTAGCATTACTCAAGAAGCTACTGTATTTACAGTATGTGGCCATCTGCAAACATGATACATTGTATACTTTCTGGCATTTGCTTCAATGAAAATTTAAAATCTATATTTGTAAATATATTCAACACATCCTAAATTATATAATCGTCTAGGGTTCAATGCAAAACCACATAAGTAATTTGTATAGGCTTATCAAAAATTGTATTTTAAAATGTTATGCTTGGAGCATGAAAACCTTAAGACTGACATTCATTCTCTGCTTAATTTTTCAGATGTCTAAAAATGTATTTGGATTTTGATTGAATTTCACAAGTTGTACATAGGCCAGGGAAAGCAAACAAAGAGTAGATAGATAGGAAGTGTGGGAATGCACAGTACACCACATGTTAGGTGCACATCACATCTTGGGCTTTGTAAGTTGATACATTTCCAAAAATACTTTTATAACAACAATTGAAATTATTAAGTTTTCCTCTTAAGGGTGTTCTGTGTTTTAGAAAAAATCCCTTAAGCGCTTCTCATCCTTGAAAGTTTCCTTATTGGAATTATTTCACAGTATAAGAGAAAACATGTTTTCATCCTTTCGCTGAGAGAATATTTACTCTATGACATGTATTTTTTTTCATTCAACTTCAATAAAAACGAGTGAGTAGAACAAAGGATTATTGATGGCTAGGCAAGACAATCGTCCAAAATGATATGTTGTCACCAACCTGAACACAGTTTTTAGTCTCTGGTATGTCTAGAGGAACCAGGTGCTTATAGCCAGAAGCAAAATGTCTACTGAGAATCAGCACAAACTTAGGTTCCCACCTAGATACATGTAGATAGTGATAGATAACCTATTCTAATTTGTGGTCCACAAGAGCCCCTTTATTATATCTAAATGAAGAAAAAAAGCTTTCAAAATTTAAAAGTATTCCAGCTAAAACATTTGAATACAAAATATTGGCCAAATTAACAGGAGCTTCAAATTGAGCATTACGAGACTGTAGCTCACTGGTTGCCAGTCAACATTACTGAACTTATATTTTAAAAAATAGTATTTTTATAAACAAATATATACTGGTACAATATATATATAATATATATATGCTTGCTTCATTCATTGTAACATCGCCGGAAGAAGAGATCAGTGTATCTCGAAAGCTCGCACAAATAAAAGCATTTCATTAGCCACAGAACGGTATCATCTATTTATATTTTGATATATATATATATATATATATATATATATATTAATTAAATATAAAGTTTGACTGTGTCTGGATGTGTACCAGCCTCACAGCAGACTCTTAATAACATACAGATCGTCAACAATGATTAACACAGATGACCTGTATCAAATGTAATTATACAAAATATATCATGTGAACTCGGATGGTAGTTAAATATGTATAGTGAGTGTGAAAGTGTGAAAAAATAAAGAAAAATATATAAAAAACATAAAAAATATGATAAAACACAAAAATGTATAAAAATCTATAAAAAAACAAGAATATAAGAAAAAATTATATATATAAAAAAATTATATAAAATTGTGTTCCTTCACTTGATGATGGATATTATTTGTAAGGAAATTAGAACGTCCGGGCTGCTTCTTCTTTGGGGTCAACAACCTCCCAGCGAATTCTAGTAGAGAAAAAAGAGAAAAAGCGCCCGATCCATGTGTAAAATCCAAATACAAAATTTTAATAAAAAATGACAAGACAAATGCACACTCACAATTTGTCAATACAATATAAGCATTGTATGGGTAAACCCATGCACCAACATGTAGCCTGCTCGCCGACTGCTTACTCCGTTACATCAGACCTCACTGCGCTGGTGTGTCACGATGAATCGTCCCTCTGGCAACTCAGATTAACAGCCTGTGGTTCCTGGCAGGTTGTGTTGGGTATTGCGTGTGGCTCAGGGTATGTCTTCCCCTTTCTGGCAAAAGACGTATAAGCTAGTCCACCACCATAGTTCCGTGAAACCACGTGCCCTACGCGTTTCTTCCGGTAACGGATTTCATCAGGGGATAATGTGTATTCTCATTGGGCTGCTATTTAAGAGTGTTTCTTTCCAATTGCAGCTTGAGAATGAAATACTCCCAATCTTACCATGAATTAGGTCATCTGTGCTAACAGTAATTGATTGTAACAATAACTAAATACTAGATATCTACTTATTGACTGTACATAATGTAATTATACAGAAAGAAAGATGAAACTATATCAGATAAATATAGATACATGTTAGTTATAAACATTAATATACATACAACTGTAACTATATAGACAGTGCCCTATTGTTTTTGGATAACTAGGTTTGTATTTAATTGTCAACCTCTAATAAATGTGGATTAATAGCCATTTACAGTTTTATATATATATATATATATATATATATATATATATATATATATATATATATATATATATATATATATATATCTATAGATATATAAGAATTGTATGTAAAAGAAAAAAATATATATATTTAGAATCAAGAAAACATTTATTGATCATCACAAATAAAAGCATTTCGTTAGCCACAGAACGGTATCATCTATTTATTTTTTGATTATATATATATATATATATATATATATATATATCAACATATTTTAGTTATATTGTCTAGATTTCATGCAATTGCAGAGACGTCAAAGAATGCTAATAAAATGTCAATGATCAATAAATGTTTTCTTGATTCTAAATATATATATTTTTTTCTTTTACATACAATTCTTATATATCAAATAGATTTTGTATATTTCATATAACAATAAGGTAATTAAATGCTAAAATATCAGTTATTATATCATTATGAGATAGGCTTTATAGGATAGTATAGATGTGATAATAAAACAAAAAGGTCGCAGCCAACGGTTATTTTCACAGTAAAAGTAATCATTACAAAAAATGGTTAGACAACATCCCCAGGGGCCAGTTCCTTAGAGTCAGGAGAAATTGTTCTTTTGACTCTAACTATCTGGCCCAGGGGGATTTGCTAGTCAAAAGATTTCTATCAAAAGGATATGATCCACGTGTCATACATGAAACCTTCAGACAGGTCGGTGCACTCAATCGCACCTCCCTGCTTGAAAAAACAATAAGAAGTAAATCAAAGAATAACATAGTAGGTGAATCAAAATCATTGAACAATTCTACCCTTTTTATTACTACATACAACAATGCTGCACAGGGTATAATATCCATCCTTAATCGACATTGGAGCATAATTCTGAGGGATCCAATTATAGGCAAGAAATTACCATCAAAAATACCTGTGGTCTTTCAGAAAGCAAGAAGTTTAAAAACAATATTAGCTCCAAGTCGTTTAAAACAAAATGTGGATTATCCCAATAGTAAAATATTAAAAAATGGAAATTCTCCCTGTGGGCGTACAAGGTGTTTGACATGTGGACATCTAAATAAAGTAGATCAAATTACATCACATTTCAACAAATCAGTTCATACTGTGAAGGGTCATGTTAATTGCCTAACTACATTTTTAGTTTATGTTATCACATGCCCTTGCGGCTACCAATATGTTGGCAGGAGAGCACGTACTTTGAGTACGCGTTTCCTGGAACATAGGCGCAATATTATTCATGGTGTGTCCACTCATAGCTTGTAAAGACATTGGGGCCTATGCAGAGAGCAGCGCTATTTCAAAATTCACCATTTTTTGGAGAAAATCGCGCAGAAAACAGCAGAAAATGGCGAGTTCCGAAAAACGCGCCAATTTTTCTTTTCTATTTGTAAAACTCGCCTCGCGGCTGGCGAGAACCTCAATCTCGCCAGTTTTAAAAATATCCTAATGCAGAGAGCCGCGAACGGCATCTAGCGGCTGTTCGCGCCAATAAAATGGCGCGATTGTCTCCTTTTTGCCTCGCCAGAAAAAATTGGCAAGAAGCTGCCGCTCGCGGCCATTGCAATGGGAAAAAAAAGGCGCGAATTTGTTTTTACACGTTTCTGAAGCGCGCATCTCGCCAATTTAAACTCGCCACACGCATCCATGTTAAACATAGCAGAATTCGCACTTTTCTGCATATGGAGAATAAAACTCTCCAAAAAAGCTACTTTTTACTAAATTCGCCATTTTTAAAATTCGCTGCTCTCTGCATAGGCCCCATTATCTTGAAAAACACAACAAAGATCCTTCTTCACTCTCTGTATTGGGATTAGAGCTCATTCCATCTAAATTGTTAAGTGGTGATAGATATAGGAGATTAAACACTCGAGAGATCTATTGGATTTATGTACTTGATACATTGAGTCCAATGGGTCTTAACGATTGCATTGATACAAGCACCATAGTGTAGAGAGGTCCCTTCATTCGTATCTCCAATAGAGGGACAGAGGTCTGGTTTGACAATGTTCAGCATGTTCCCTCTGTTCCTTGTCTGGTAGTGGCTTTAGGGTTTTTTGGCTATGCACACAACTAAACATATATTTTCACAAATCTATTTACATGGTTGCACGACATTATCAAATATTTAATTTGTACACATAGTTTCACGTAGTAAATAATTTTGCTTCCCTTATAATCACTGTATAGCAATATAGGTTAAATTTATATCATTTATATTTTTTATTATCTTCACAAATATATACACATATATAACTAAATATATTATTTAAATATTTTTTATATAGAAAAAGTAGAAATATACACAATTTATAATTATAACATCACATTATTTTACATCAATTAATAAATAAAGATTATTAAATCAATATCGATTTATGACATCTGGATTGTCTTGTTTTGCGACTTGTCCTCTTTCTTTCTTTGGCGATCCCTCCAACGGATTTATAAATTCTAGATATTTAAACAATAGTACTTTCTACACCATACCATCAATCTATCGAGTTCAATTTTTATTGGACTTTATATGTTTTCACTTGGTATGCATTGTAGATAATAAAATTACAGGGCATTCACCTGAGAATTATACTATTCCTTAATACCTTGGCATGGTCAATTAGTGGTTTATATAAATCACATTGAGTCTTATCTATTGATACTGTCTAAGACAAGTCTTGTGGTATTGCCCATTTTATGTCTTTATGTTTTACTATTGTTGATACGAACAAATTACTTATGACTACTCTATCCCTTTCAGCATAAGTTTCGAATTAGGTTTTTTATTATATTCTTTAATCATTTTTCATTTAATATCTTTTTTATCTTTTTTATTTTTCATTATTATTATATTTGTTTGATACATCCCACCAGTGTTTCTTAGATTTACATTTACGTTCATTATTATTAACATTTTTATCAAAACACAGAACCCCAGCAAGCTCTTTTTGGGAACCCCTGAGCCCCCACAAAATATGTATATATATATATATATATGTATTTAAGTGTCAAAATGGAGTGCTATTGAGCGTGGCATATGTGTACAACAGAAGACAGAGAAGCCCAATGCTACATCCAACATGACAGAAATACACAGTAAAATACTTATATATTCTCTTGAAATAGGGTCATTTAGTTTAACCCTTTGGCCAAAGCGTTGTAATCTTGCGAGCCACGTCAAGGCAGACACCTGTTCGCAAGTCCTAACACTACCAGATAAAATACTAATATACCTCTATTAGGATTAAAATTCTCATTTACCTCTAATAGGAGAAAGAAAGACCACAGTGGGTCTATATCCAGCAGAATGAAAGGACCTGCAAACTAGGGAAGTGGGGAGGGGCGGGCTTAAAACCTGGGAAGGAGCAGCCACCAACCTCCAACAGCTGAAACAGCTGAGAATCGGTTAACAAAACACAGAACCCCAGCAAGCTCTTTTTTTTCTGTCATGTTGGATATAGCATTGGGCTTCTCTGTTGTATACATATGCCACGCTCAATAGCACTCCATTTTGACACTTAAATACATATATATATATATATATTTTGTGGGGGCTCAGGGGTTCCCAAAAAGAGCTTGCTGGGGTTCTGTGTTTTGTTTTTCTGTCATGTTGGATGTAGCATTGGGCTTCTCTGTTGTCTGTTGTATACATATGCCACGCTCAATAGCACTCCATTTTGACACATATACATATATATATTTTGTGGGGGCTCAGGGGTTCCCAAAAAGAGCTTGCTGGGGTTCTGTCTTTTGTTAACCTATTCTCAGCTGTTTCAGCTGTTGGAGGTTGGTGGCTCCTCCTTCCCAGGTTTTAAGCCTGCCCCTCCCCACTTCCCTAGTTTGCAGGTCCTTTCATTCTGCTGGATATAGACCCACTGTGGTCTTTCTCTCTCCTAATAGAGGTAAATGAGAATTTTAATCCTAATAGAGGTATATTAGTATTTTATCTGGTTGTGTTATGCCTTGTGAACAGGTGTCTGCCTTGTCGTGGCTCGCAAGCTTACAACGCTTTGGCCAAAGGGTTAAACTAAATGACCCTATTTCAAGAGAATATATAAGTATTTTACTGTGTATTTCTGTCATGTTGGATGTAGCATTGGGCTTCTCTGTCGTCTGTTGTACACATATGCCACGCTCAATAGCACTCCATTTTGACACTTAAATACATATATATATATATATATTGTGGAGGCTCAGGGGTTCCCAAAAGAGCTTGCTGGGGTTCTGTGTTAAACAACGTAATGCTTTGTATGATCCGGTTATTCGTATTATTAACCCTAGAAGACTGTGTCGGGAAGATCCCAGACAGACGTCAGCGCTACAAAAGAGGGGCGTTTGTCACAATATATATTATATATTGTGACAAACACCCCTCTTTTGTAGCGCTGACGTCTGTCTGGGATCTTCCCGACACAGTCTTCTAGGGTTAATAATACGAATAACCGGATCATACAAAGCATTACGTTGTTTAACTCAGGCTTCTGCCTGCTTTATTTTCATCCCAGTAAGGGACTGCAGCTTTAACAGGTGTAGGCAGGAGGCACTCAGATATTAACCTTCAGCGGTTTACTCATATCACTGTTATAATATTTCACACACTGTCACTTTAAGAAACAAAAATAAATCATATAAAGAAATCCTATCCCATTCAGGGATCTAACTACACAGCAGAATAAGCCTCTCTAACTCTTGCTGGGCCAACTAATCTGATTTCCCATCTTTAAACAATACCCTCTCATTTAGGTTCACTAGATACAGCATACAGTCTTTAGACACAGCAATAAATATTTGTTTGTCTTATCTGTTTGTGGTGGGGAACTTGGTCCCAAGTGTCCAGGCAAATCTTCTGGTACTGCAATACTTGAAGGGGGCGTCCTCCCCGAACTGGCTGCAGGGGAGCAGCGATACCCCCAGCCTCCAGGCTCTAAGAAGAGAGAGTGAAAAGCAACCCTCTCTGCTCTAAATACCTGTTCTACTGTTTAGGAGAGAAGGTGAGGGAGAACTAGACACATTGTAAACTGCGGTCTGGATTTTCCATCCACCAGCCCGAGTTAATGGAAGCTGTGGAACGGATTATTTTGCACTATTCCTGCACTTTCTGACCTAAAACCGGGCAGAAAGCTGCCTAATATCTTTGGACTATGTCACAATATATATATACATACATACATATATATATATATATATATATATAATATATATATATATATATATATATATGTATGTATATATATATATATGTATGTATGTATATGTATATATATATATATTGTGACATAGTCCAAAGATATAATATATATATATATACATACAAGAAATTTAGTGTAACATATCCATATTCATAACCAATGTTTCGGTCCACACAGAGACCTTCATCAGGAGCGTAAGTAGTCACACTAAATTTATTGTGTGACTATTTACTTTGCAGTGCTGTGTCTTCTTCTTCGTACCGATGTGTTTAGTTGATGTATTTTTGTATTTATTTATCTGATTATGATACTTTCAATTGCTAATTTATTTTCCTATATATTAGATTTAAGGTGTGCTTAAATTGCTACTTTATTGCTACTTTTTTACTGTATATATCATATCCCCTGAGGATGAGAGAGATCTTCACGAAACGCATAGGGTGATTGTAAGAGAAGTGTGCAGAGGTATGCAATGGAGACCGTTTTTAAGGTGAAATTAAAATAAGGCTTTATTGCCTGTTCCTTTAAATAGCACAGCAAACAGAAATATACAAAAACAACAAACACCTTTCCATGTGTAAGGGCTAACTAACTTCCCCAGTCCCTTTCTGCAGGGCTGGAGGGATAATCCCATTACCACCCTATTACCCAAAGTCTCAAGAGCTACCTTAAAGCAGGTGACCCTTCATGTCAGTCTCTGGTAGGTTCCTGGGTCCCCAGTGTCCTGGAATATAAGTCTCTGGGTGTCTTGATCTCAGCAGAGCCTTTCTGCTCAAGACCTCTTCCCTCTTGTCAACACTCTTGTGTACTGAGGAAAATCTTCCTCCTGTTTCTGGGAACAGGCTTTTTCTAATAGAGTCTTAATCAGCCAGGTGGAGTCTGACTAATTGCTGGTGTGCAATTAACCAGCACACTGCTGGATTGGAGGCATGTTTCTGTAACAGGGATAAGTCCCTGTTACATACCTCCCCTGTTTGTGGGAAGTTCAGGCTTACCATGGCCGAAGCCCATCCTTCCACTCTCATTCGAGATCTCTCTATGGCTCTAATGAGGTGGATGGAGGAAGAGAACCCTCGGGCTCACAGAGACTGGAGCCCTTTCTCCAGGTTATTAATGTCTCCTCCCGAAGGTGCTTGAGGTCAGCACTCCTCAGTTGCTCGAGGAGGACTTTTTCCATGGACTCCAATTTAGCCCTAAATATCCATTTCTTGCAACCCTTTCTCAGGTCTTGCAAAGACTCCGTCGGCTTACTTTTTCCACTCAATGCATTTGCCAATTTAGCTTTTTTGGAATTGAGTTGCAATTTCACATCTATTTCCAGAGAACGTCCTATCTTTTCAGCTTCATCAGATTTGGATTCTTCTGGTTTTGATTCTGCACTCATACCTTTGTTTGTTGCCTGCTGGGCAGCTGAAGGATTAGCTAGTGCTTTCTCAGGCGGTTCAAACTTTGCCGTCTCGTTTTTCAGTTGAGTGTGGTCCCCAGCTTCCACTATACCCTTGTCTTCATGGGCTTTAGTCGATGAGGGATACCGACGCTTGTGTAGGGCCAGTACCTTTTTTTGTAGTGGAAACACCTGTACTTTACTGGTCCACAAAGCCTCCCTCTGTTTCTTGAGTGCATCCTGAAATTCTCCTCTCAGGGTCTTTATCTCTTCCCTGTGCTTTCTCTGAGTTTGCATCCACGTATCTTTCATTATATTGTGAATCACTGTGAATTTCTTTGCTCGGGCCGCAGCTACATGTCTCAGTTCCTGGACATTCATGTGTTTCCTCTTGTACCGAGTCACCTGGCCTCTAAGCTTGGCCTCTAGCAATGCTTTGGTGATGGTCAGGGTAGCCTTCAGTTTCTCATGCTGCTTTGCGGGGACACACTGGGTAATCAGACTTTCCTGTAGCACTTGTACTTCTTTAGCAGCCTGCAGATTTTCTTCCTGCAGAGTTCGCTGCATTTCCTCTGCATTCTGGAGGTGCATACGCAGACCTTGCAGTTGGTTCTGCAGTCGGTGCTCTGCTTCAAACTTTTCATCTTCCAAAAGTTTCTTTATTTTTTCAAGCTCGTGCAGCTTTACATTCTTTTCATTGACGTGGTCTGTCATATCAGAATTTTCTTTTTCAGTCTTAAATTTTCTCTTTTTGCAGTCTCTGTAATATTCAGGGCCTCCACCTCTTAATCAGCCAGGTGGAGTCTGACTAATTGCTGGTGTGCAATAAACCAACACACTGCTGGATTAGAGGCACGTTTCTTTAACAGGGATAAGTCCCTGTTTCAGTGATCCAGCAAATCTGTGTTGATTGTGTAAATTCTAAGCAGCAATCTTGGTGGGGACGTCACCATTAAGGGGAGGCACTGAGGTGCAGGAGATTGGAGAAGGGAGCATAAAGAGTGCAGAAAGCAAAGTCTCCAGAGTGAGAAAAAGACACACAGTCCAAGCACAAATGGTGGGATCTTAGAGGTCAACAAGGTGGTTCTTGCTATACCTGATTGGGTTTTATGTGTCTACTACAGTAAGCACAAATGTGAGTGCAATTGTTTATCACTTTAATTTATGTTCTATTTTTGTGGAATAAATAATATACACTATGGGGGGGCTATGCACTAAGCTCTATGGCTTTGCATTCTGATGTTCCAAAAAAGCAGGTTCGTTAAAAAGTGAGGCCGGGGATGCGATTCACTAAGTTAACACACGTAATAACACGCGTTGTACTAAGGCCTTGAACCCATTTTTTAAAGTACCTGCTCAAAATAGCTCAAAATAGCCACAGCTTACATGTTGCTTTTTTCCCCCCTGCTAGCGTTCTTAACCTTTACGTACGCTAGCTGATAGAAAAAAAAGCCGCTTGTAACATTTGCATGGAGATTCTGTATCTCCATGCAAGGCTGTTACTGGCGACTGTACACTAAATAAATACATTTTAATTATAGTGTACATGAGCAGGGGGTCTCAGGACCTGAACCGCATTGGTTTCAGGTCCGAGGACCCCCTACTTCAGGAGATACAGGCCCCGTTATGGGGTGCTGGTATCCCCTGCACTTAAAAGCTCCCGCGTCACATGACCGGGACATTTAAATTCTGCAGGGGATACCGGCACCCCATAAAGGGGCCTGTATCTCCTGAAGTAGGGGGTACCCGAGGCTGAAACCAATGCGGTTCAGCTCAGGAGACCCACTGCACATCTACACTAGTATTAAAACACACATAACAATAAACAATAATTCCTTACCATAGCAGCTATCTGCAATGGTAATGAAGCTGCATTCATGTACATTTTAATAATTGTGTGCGGGAGCAGGGGGTCCCCTGAGCTGAACCGCATTGATTTCTGCCTCAGGGACCCCCTACTTCCCGAGTTACAGGCCCCGGTATGGGGCATCGGGTGCCAGTGTCGCCGCCATCTTTACAGTGTCCAAGACGCGACGTGGGCTCTATAAAGATGGCGGCGACACTGGCACCGATGCCCCAAACCGATGCTAACCGCTAAGGCAATGAAGGGGTTAAGCCACATTAGCATGTTTATTGGGGACAATTGCCCCCAATAAACATAGCAATATACAACACACATCCCCCCCTGCCCCTAACACATACAGTACAGTAATGGTCCAAAAAACTATTATCCACATATGGATAATAATGCATTTGCCCATTTTAAATACATATAAATTACAATAAATACAGTCAATATATATTACACTTTCCTTTTACAGGCACCCACGATGAAGGCCGTCTTCATCCTCATCTTCATCCTGCCCATGCCCCCTCCGATGCTGCAAAACATACACAAGAATAAAAACATCCAATGTAATGTCCCCTAACCCCTTAATCACCATAGCGGTTATTAACCGCTACAGTCTTTTCACAAGAAAACTGCTCGGAGTTCATATTTATAGGATAAAATACAGCTGACCTGGTATGTTCCAACTTTAGGTCTGTGTCCCTGGTACTCTCCAATGTGGCTGCTCCGTCTGCTCCTGTAACCCCCGTACTAAGCAGATTTCACTTGTGAGAACCACACTGGCTCAATGCTGCCGGGGTCCAGATGTAAGGGAAAAAGGAGTACAGCTGACCTTATCCATCTTCACGTGGGGTCCACGTCCACCGTACTCTCCCGCATGGCTATGCCACCAACTCCTATAGCTTCGAAGTAGACAGGTAGTTCCGGTACACCACACAGGCTTATCCGTCTTTGCATGGGGTCCATATCCACGGTATTCTCCTGCAGGGCTACGGAATGGCAAACAAAGTCACTAGCTGAGTCTCAGGGAGGTATACTCACATCCCGACAGCGAAGTGAAGGCTTCTGTTCCTTTGCGTTCATAAATCCAAAAAGAGAGTTGATATAGAGAAAAAGGATCGAGCACTGCAGAAATTCAAACTAAGCTGGTACACTGGCGACACACTTTATTCGAGCTCGGCTAGTCCCACGAATTCGGGTATACCCGGGTGTATTGAGGTTTGTGACTGTTTTCTGCCCGAGTGCATTGGGTTATTTTCCAGGCAGGGATTGAAGCATTTTATTCCCGCTGGCTGCAATACTGCACAGTATATATATATATATACTGCATTACAATTCATGAATTTATGCCATCTGGTAGACACGCGAAGCATTGCAGCCTATTAAATCCTAATCATTATCATTTAACAGATCAGCCGCCCGTCAGCCAGGCATGAACCCAGGCTGGGAAGGCAAATGCAACGGGGCTTGTCAGAGGTGAGGAGCGGCGCATTCCAGGTATCTGCCAGGTACATACTGGGTATTTGCTCGAATAAAGTGTGTCGGTGCAGTAGCAGGTAAAAAATATTAATTTATTTGGCATAACAGCCAAAATCTAAAAACAGCAAAGAATCCTCTGATGTGTTTCCCGCCTCTACGGCGCTTTATCAAATAATCTTTAATAAAGCGCCGTAGAGGCGGTAAACGCGTCAGGATTTTTTGCTGTTTTTAGATTTTGGCTGTTATGCCCAATAAATGAATATTTTTTACCTGGTACCAGCCTAGTTTGAATATCTGCAGTGCTTGATCCTTTTTTCTATATCTGTTGTCAGATTGTGTCTATCTAGTCAGGGCCCAGAGTTTCGGGTTCCCCTAAAAATGTACCCAGGAATCAGGTAGGATGCCTGGATGCATGTACAGTAGACACATTGTCTCGGTAATATCTCCCCTTGAAAACGCTTGCGTGACTCACTACAAGGGTCTCTGCTTCAGCACAACCCAGAAAGGCAAATGGGGCGTCGGGATGCGAGGTGTCCCTGAAACAGTCAAGGGGTCCCAAGGTTGATGAGGATTCCCAGTAAATGCCCAGGTCACCCAGAACCAGTATAGGGGTTATTGGGGTACTTCAGCCATCTACAAGGTTGTGAGGAGACTTTTAAAAGTCCAGTCCTAAGTTTATTGTATAGAGTGTGGGGAATATGGCTAGTAAGAAATAACGTGCAGCTTCTTATTCTATTACCTGCAACCAAAAGGCTTAGGATATTTTTAAAGTGTATATTTTATGGGACAGTGTGCTTTAAAACATATCTGTTTGTGTACAGAGATGTGCTGGGAATTTCAGAGCCAGTGGTATACTGTAAGTGAGCCAGTGGTCTACCAACTTGGGTGCCACTATGTCTACTCATACGTTGGAGATGAAAACCAACAGATGATGTGTCTGAGGTGTCAAACCATTTCGACAGGAGGGAAGGACAAGTATCCACGTCCTGAGATCAACAGATGCCCTTTGCATTTCCATTGATCCCACCAGACTGGAAGGAGCCTGTCACCGCGAGTGGCATTTAGGGAACCAGATCCAGAGTTGCCAAATTGCCCATACCCCTTGGTTCATTCAGATTGCCAGATAACTCTGTTGTGTCTACCAGATTGTCTCCGATTGGCGGCGGAGAAGTTTCTCATGCTTTGGATTGGGCTATAGTATTTTTTGAATGAAAGTCAAAGGTATTATAACCCCTTGCGCCCATTAGATAGAGTTTTTTTCCAGTGTTCTCCAAGGTCTCTCAAAGTTTTCTAAGATTCTAAGCACCAAGTGAATTCCAGTCCTTTGGAGAGAGAGTGGAACTGTGGCGTATGGAACTGCAGGCTGATTTCAGTTCTAAGACTTTTTAGGGTAAGCTTTGGATTGATAAGCCCCTACACTAGGAAAGTATAGTTTTTCAACCCCAATTTCCATGTAAGCGTGTCTTTTGCTGTAGTTTGTGTAACATTGTGTGTTTGCCTTTTCCTGTGAATAAATTTACAATTTACTGTATTTCATTAACTCGTTTTGCTCAATGCATGATCCTGGTAAAAAGGTGTAAATGGCCTGGTCTCCCGTGACACTTGACTAAAACAGCATTGTATGTCCCTTATTGGGGTACAGATTTAGAAACCCTGCATCTTTTCAAAACAAACCCAGGTCCTCACCATTCTGCGCAGCCTCTCCTATTTTTCCCTTAAAAAGTTAACCCCTTCCTTTATAGAAACATTTGAGTGTTAAATGGATTCACTCACAAACTGAGCAATCGTGGAAAAAATTGCACCCATAATTCCATCTGCATTAGGATTCGTTATAAGCCTAACACGCCTTTTTTGCCAATAGCTGGATGTTATGTAGTTTGATGACTGCAAGGGACCCCTACAAAAGTGCTACCAGGTTAATATCCATAAAGTCCCAATGAGAATGACCCTTCATTGCCATTTTTTGGCTAAACTCATATTTCCACCAGGTGATGTCATTTAATATATGTACTGCAAATTTTGTCAACGCTTTTAAAGAGTGTGGAGCAAATCTCAGGCTTTTTCTCACCAACTATACTTTTAAAATCACAAAATCCCTGAAGTCAATTACTGAACAACTTTAAAAATGATCTCTTCACAACCTCCTCCACTTTACCTTCTCTTCGGAACTCCCTATACCCAGGTCAAAGGATCATATATAAAAAGATTCATGCTTCTATATCTTCTCCATCATTCTAGTAGCTAAGTTTGTACCCAATGGGATAGCCTTGCATATGTCAGAATCAGAAAAAATATCTATATATTCTTGTTTTTCGGTGCTTCAAATACATAAGCTTGCTAAACCTACACACTTTACTTCTCTATGACCACTCCCACAGACAACCCCTAAATAGTCTAAGAGCCGTAAGGGACCACCTACCTCTACTTCTTACTCCCTAACGCAGAGTTCTCTGGGAAAGCATATTTCCCTAGACAAAGTCTGCATCACTGAGACAGCCTCCATTCCCAAGTCTTATGCTATGGATAGGTGCGAATTGTTATCCACCTTCATGGTGAAGCAATAAAAAGTGTACCTTCTGTTATTTCTAGCTATGCCCTACCTGGGGCCAGCTGTCTTATGAAAGGCCTGCCCTGCAACCTAGGCATGTAGTGCTCCAATGTTTGGGGTCTTGGACGGTATGACGCCATTGTCACCACCATGGCCAGTCCTGACACCAGCAGTGTGCCCTTGAGGATTTTATTATAACTGAGAAAAGGTAGACAGGCCACCCTAGTGATTCCCCCTTCCTCTCTACATTCTTCATCTCTAACAGCCATCTGAACCCCTAATGATGAACCCTTACATTCTTTAACTTGTCAACCAAACTCAAAAGGATGTTGCCTCCCCTCTTTCCCACCAGACCCACTAACAGATGGATTAGTCCCTGTCTAACTGTAACATACCTCCACCATCATCTGACCAGCTAAAGAGGCTCTCCATCCAGGCAGGGGCTTTCACCTTATTCACAGGCTCCACAGAACTTTCCAATGCATTACCCTTTGGCCCAGAGATGGAGACATCGTGCATCCCAGCATCCCTCTTCCTGTTGACAGTGTGTTCACCTAGATCCTGATGCCATCTACTGCTTTTAATTTTTGCGAGGATCACTTAGTGCTATCCTCCTTCTTAAGGGGGGGGGGGTGGAGAGGGGAAGAAAGTGGACAATGGGGAAAGGAAGATGAGAGGGGGAAAGGAAAGGAGAAGTAGGGAAGGAAAGTGCAGGGTAAGGGGGAATATATAGGGGAAGTGGGGGGAGAGAGGGAAGGTGTCAGGGGGTAGAGAGAGAGACATGGAGGGAGAGAAAGGGGGAGAGAGGGAGGGGGGATAAGAAGTATTCAACAAAATACTACAGGCCCAATTAACCTTAAGAGTCATTGTGACAGGGCCTTAACCCCTGTCAAAAAAAGGCTTTACTAGAAAGCCTGTATTGGTCTGAGTTCAGCAGGGAGTTGGTTAATTGCAGCTACAGACAATTCACCAGTCTCAACCTGGCTCATCAGCAGGTAGAAAAATCTCCTGCGTAAACTGCAGGACATTTCTTAAGTGCAGTGGGCCTGTGTTGCAAAAAGAGACTCACAGGAACAGTTGTCTTGAGCACAGAAGTACTGTGTTGCTAACAAGATACCCAGATACCAGACCCTCTACATCCAGGGCTCAGTTGACCCTGGAACCCACCAGAAGGTGCCCCCCCCCCAATGGACACAACCCAGAGACTGACATAAAGGGCCCCTGCTTACAGGTAGCTCTTAGGACTTTGGGGTCATAGGTTGGCAAGAGGCCAATCCTCCCAGCCCAACAGATAGAGACTGGGAGTGTGAGTTAGCCCTTACAAAGGGATATACTGTTCATTTATTTGGTTGCTTTCTCAGCCTGCTGGTAAGCCTGTTGCAAGCTGTCTTTAAGTCTTTGCACGTATTTGAAATGGGTAGCATTGTGTATCCCATCCGTTGAGATTCGAAGGCGTACATCTACTGGCAGTCTCGCCTCTCGTCCGAACATGAGAATACTTCCTGTTGACTCGTGTCGGGTAATATTGTACGCGTGAACCAGGGCCTCTACGTGCCGACTACATTCAGTCTTCTGAGCACCCTTTAGAGTTCCGAGCATGTCCAGTAAGGTTCGATTAAATCGTTCTGGCAAAGCGTCTCCTTCGGGATGGTACGGTGTCGTCCGTGATTTAGCGATGTTCAGCATTTTGAGCAATTCTCGGATCAGCGTGCTCTCAAAATATCGATCTTGGTCTGAGTGAAGGCAGTTTGGAAGACCGTAGTGAACGAAGTACTTCTCCCATAGTATTTTTGCCATTGTGATGGCTTCCTGGTCTTTCGTGGGGAAGGCCTGCGCATACCAGGTGTAATGGTCCGTGATGACCAGCACGTTGCATATTCCTCGGCTATCAGGCTCAATGCACAGATAGTCCATACACACAAGGTCCATTGGGCCAGAACTCTTCAGATGGCCCATGGGTGCTGCTCTGGTAGGCAGGGTCTTGTGTTGTATACACCGAGAACAACGGCGACAATGGTGTTCTACGGCCTCTCGCATCTTGGGCCAGAACAAGCGGTCTCGGACCAACCCAAAGGTCTTCTCTACACAAAGATGTCCATGCTCATCATGTAGGGACTTTAACACCATTAAGTTCTTAGGGAGGACTAGTTGTCGTCTATCCGGGTGATTGTGGTATTGCACCACCCGATAGAATAAGCAGTTATCGATTTCAAATTTGACCAAGTCGTGGGGAGCACGCTTCAGAATGGCTGGATTCTTCTTTTCAACGGCTTGCCTAATGATACTTATTACATGGTCTCGTATTTGGTAGTCTACCAGATCTTTCCACCGTAGCACTTTGTCATGAGTTATGTTCATCCCCTTCGGATCGCAGTGGGCTGCTGGGACAGCCTGCGACTGGCATCCCAAGGAATCCGCAACCCGTAATTCTGAGAAGGCCACTGGGTCGTTGATGAGGGCGGCAGTGCTACACATAGCTCGCACCCCTGGTCCTGGGATTTCTTCCCACTCATCATCATCAGGAGTAGCACTTAGTCCTGGTCGTCGGGATAGAGCGCCAGCTCCAACATTAAGAGGCCCCGGCTTATACTTCAGAGAGAACTGGTAATTGTTTAGAGTTGCAGGCCATCGGTGCCCTGCTGCGTCCAATTTGGCTGAGGTATTGATGTACTGTATGTGAGGGGATTGTTATCTGTCCTTACCTCAAACATAACACCGTAAAGGTAATCGTGGAGCTTTTCCGTGATCGCCCATTTGAGAGCCAGGAACTCAAGCTTGTGGACAGGGTATTTCTGTTCACTGGGTGTCAGACTGCGGCTTATGTAGGCTACAGGCCGAAGGGCCTCGGGGTGCTTCTGGTGCAGGACGGCACCAAGTCCATTTAGACTGGCATCCACATGCAGAACGTATGGTTGTTCTGGATCAGCATACGCAAACACCGGCGCCTCGGTCAGGCTTTTCTTCAACTTAAGGAAGGCCTGTTCACACTCAGACGTCCATTTATCGCCAAACGGTTGACGGGCCGATGTGGCCTTCCTTCCTGTATCTTCGGGGTATATCTTCAAAAGATTGTTCAGGGATTTAGCTCGACTAGAGTACCCTTCCACGAAGCGACGGTAATACCCACAGATCCCCAGGAAGGATCGTAGTTCCGTGACATTCTCGGGACGAGGCCAGTTCACGACCGCATCTACTTTGGCTTGGTCGGTGGCGATTCCTTGAGCAGACACTATGTGTCCCAGGTAAGTCACCGAGGTGTGATAGAACCGACACTTGTCGAGGGACAATTTCAATCCTTCTTTCCCATGGCGGTCTATCACTTTAAGCAGCCCCTCTTCGTGCTCTTCCAGGGTCTTTCCGAAGACAATGATGTTGTCCAGGTAGACTAGACACTCCCGAGGGTTCATGTCTCCGATAGTCTTCTCCATCAGTCGTTGGAAGGTAGCATGGGCCCCACATATACCTTGGGGCATACGTGTAAATTGGTAGAAACCCAGGGGGCAGACGAAGGCTGTTTTTTCCTGCTCCTCAGCATTCATGGGTACATGATAGTACCCAGATCGTAAATCGAGCATACTGAACCATTGGCTTCCATTCAGAGCATTCAGGATCTCTTCAATGCGAGGAAGGTTGTACTGGTCTGGTATCGTACGATTGTTCAGGGTTTGATAGTCGACACACAGTCGTACGGATCCATTCTTCTTCCTTACCACCACTATGGGAGAGGCGTAAGGACTCCGAGACTCCGTCAAAATCCCAGTGGTCTCCATTTCTTGCAAGACATTCCTTACATCGTCCACATCCCTAGGGTTGATGCGACGAGAGCGTTCACGAAACGGAGTAGCGTCCCTCAGTCTAATGGCATGTTGAGCGCTGCGACTGCACCCCACATCCATCTCACTCGTGGAGAACACAGTCCGTCGTTTATTCAACTTGGTTGTCAGCCGCTCTTTCCACTCAGTTGGCAACATTGACTCGCCGAAGTTAAAGTCCAGATCGACTAACCGCTCACCCACTGCAGCAGCGTTCACCTGGGGCATTGTTTCCACAGGGCTAACCGGGTATATGCAACCCAGACTTTGTCCTGCATCAAGGTCCATCGGGAATGGTGAGATGTTCTGCACATATACGTAGGTTCATAGAGGGATTTTAGTTGTCCACTCTCTCACTTCAGGTAGTACCCTATACCCTCTCTGAGCCTATTCCTCCGGGATACTCTCCAGAGAGAAAAGCTGATCGTTCTCATCTCGCTCGGGATAACAGCACCAGACGGCCATTCGTTGCACTCCCCCTGGTAAAATGGTCGTCAGTCCGCGTTGACGATTGTAGAGATCTCCGTGACGCTCTAAAGCATATACCCGGTTGTACTCCTCTCGTAGGACGGGATCTAGGAGCGAATTGGCCAGCGGCAACTTCTTGGGGCTCCGGGCATACCATTGCTGCTACATGCATGGGGTGTTTCTTGTCGGTATTCAGTTGGAGTATTTCCAGTTGAACCCTTACAATCCCATTGATAGGGTAGTCTTCGTTACTCAACCCCCTCACCTTCATATGTTCGGCCGACCGCAGGGGGCAGTGTTTGAGGTGCTGGTCATAGAACTTGGGACCCGGTGTCCAGTAGGGCAGAGGCATAGATCCCTTCCAGTACAACATGTACGATGGCCGATGGGCCTACTTGACTGTAAGCATCCCCTGGTAAGGCGTCATCACTGGGGCCGGAGTCAGGAGGAGCCTCTTTGGGTCCAGTAGGGGTTTCTGGATCAGACTCCGCCGTCTGTACGCAGCAGACCATTGACAGGGCTGAATTTCCCCTATTAGGAAGTTTCTCCTCTGGTGGGTCCTCCCTCTCTGGACAGTCACTGGAGAAGTGGCCCTTCTTACCGCAGTTATAGCAAACGACCTTGCGGCGTTCTGGACGAACCTTGGACGGGGAAGGTGGTTTGTCGAAGGGTTTTGGCTTGTACCCCTTGGACGGGGCAGTAGATTCTTCCTTCTTCTCCATAGACTCCTTTCCCTTGGATACGGAGGGACCCTTGGGCTTTGTGGGAGAGTGTAACAGGGCATGTGCTTCATGAATTTTCACCTAGCGCAGCAATCCGGTTAACGTAGGGGGGCTCCCTTCCATTAGTTTGCTACGGATCATATTGGCTATGTGGTGAATGGGGCTTGTTCCCCGTAAGTACTGGTTACGAAGTGCCTCATCCATCCCAGAGGCGGGAATCAACTTACGATTGAGTAGGGTTCCTAAGACCAGTTGCAGACGGTGTATAAAGGCCGACAAGTCTTCCCCCTCCTTCTGATAGAGATTATAGTACCTCGTCCAGATTGCTCCTTCATCTTCTGCTAGCCTGTGTCAACTCTGGATGTTGGTCCCTGTGGATGGTTACAATGGTAGAAGCTGGGGGCCTAAGACACTCCATGATACGCTGCCTTTTTACTGCGTCAGTGCACGACCATTCCTCTACTACTTTTAATGCATTCTCCCTCCAAGAGTCTATCCCTTCCTCCCCCTGTGGTGTTGGAAGTACTCCAGAGAAGGCTTTGAGTTTCCGGTAGTTTTGTGGCTGGGAGGCCATGGTGATGGCATCTACGAATTGTGGTAGCGTCGCCTCCATTACGGAACCTTCATTAGTTACTCATTAGTTACTCTACTGTCTCTGATAGACCGGGAGTTCATCCCACGGGGAGCGGGTGCTGGTGAAGGAGACGGACTGTCAGCCCAACTAGTGGCTCCCGTAAGAGCGCTTGGAGTAAAGGAGACTTTGGGTGGGGGACGGTCTACTCGGTTTGGGGTACTTGACACTGGTGCAGTAGGTAGCCAAGTGCTGGTGGACGGTTCATCTGGAACCTGGGTAGTGTCCCTTGATGAAAACATCGCCCATATATTGGGTAAGTCTGCGTATATAAGGGGGTAGCCTTCTGGCGGGGCCTCAGGGGCTAGTAGGGTGTCTGGGGTAATTTCTTGGCATATGTCCCGCCCCACAATAAATAGTATGGCGCTCCAACGAAAAGTAGAGTCGAACACTCTGCCCTGGAAACATACTTTATCTAGGCCCCGGAGCTCCCTCAGAGAGTCCTGGATGTCACTTTCTGCCACTAACGCTGGAACGTTCCTTACTGCCACTACGTAACTAGGTGGTTCCCGGGTGGCGATGGCCCAAGCATGGACCTCCTGACTTGAGTAAATTAACATGTTGCTGATCTTTTATGATACGGAATTGAATAGGGCACTCCAGGTCTGATCTCAGCAGCGTCTCCAAAAATAACGGGTATTCCCTCTACCCCAAGCACAGATATAGTGTGTGTGGATGGGAACCTATGTGTTACCAGGTGTGGTGCATATACTTGTAGGTTCACAAGAGACCTGAGCCTCCGCTTGTTGGGAACCTGGGGTGAATCCTTCGGATCGATCTGGTTTGCAGCGCCTCCACCTGTGTAGGTTTCTAGGAATGTAGATGGTTGCCTAAACAGGACCCACATACACAATAAGTACATACACGGAGATGTATATAACCAGTTTATATATATATATATATATACAGGAATAATCATACACTTTACTTATCAGTAACCACTACTGCGTACTTGTAACAATACTCCCCCTAGGGGGTAACTCCACACCTTGTACCGTAGTACCAAATGTCATTCACTCCACTAGGAGTATACTTTACACCCACCACTGTGTACCCCCACACCGTGTCCACAGTTAACCTCTTTGTCCCATGGTCAGCGCTGCCACTATGTGAGAATATATATGATTTTTGGTGAACTTATAAAGGTACTTGCCGAGTGCTCCTGCACTCAGGCCTGTAAGCAACTTCAAAAAGCATCCGCCTCTTGGTGATCCCATCTGTGATCCGGTCCTTCCTTGCACGAGGGTCCGCCAGGGGCGATCCCACCCTGGAGATAGTCTTTGTCTCTTTGGGCGTAGGCTTGAGCCCAAGCCTCTTCTCGGGGAGCGCAGTAACACTGGTACTAAGGGGGCAGGGGCCCTAACCTATGGCCTGTCCCAGTAGCACCACAAGCTGTGAGGGGCTCAGGACCTAACTGGGGCCTAGGGGGCTGCTGGCCTAATTCAGTGGGTCACAGACCCCTGCACTCACCTCCTTCCACTAGCTCTGCCTGGTCCTGACTAATGTGGGCTCCTTCAGCATGCAAAATGTATCAATTATCACCTCTGCAGGGAGATCCTAAGCCCTATTGGCTCCCTGGCATCATGTGGGGCGCTCCTGAGGCTCATGGGACATGTAGTCCCTTCCAAGAGCCTTCCTCTCATTGGTGGCATTCTCGCGCTTGTACTGCGCATGCACGAGCTGTCTCTGTGCCTCCCGTTGCTTCTGGCTACTACGCATGCATGCGCAATCCAAGATGGCGGCCCCCTCTGCAGGGACCGCTGGGCGTCCCCGGCATCTGGCCGCACGCATCCCCGGCAACCGGCCGCATCTGAGAAGAGCACGCTGTGCGCACACACGCCCCCACACCTCCCTGCTAGTGGACGCTCTTCTCCCAACCACCGCAGTGAGTACCCAGAGGGGGGGGGGGGTCCGCAAGACAGAAGGGGGACCTGGCTACATATGTTATTCTGTTATAACTATTGCATGTTGTATTTCTATAGAACAACCGTTCCCCCATTGTACTGAGCTGCAGAATATATTGGCACTAATAAGTAAATGGTAATATTACAAAATATTAATAATTTTTGTCCCTCAATCTGACATTTATGATGATAATGGAAATACCTGCCCCACCGGGAAATTTTCTTGCCAAACACCACTGTTGCATTGTTAATCAACCAATGTCAACAAACTGTAGTGGAATGTAAAAGAATATTAAGCAAAACAGAACTAAAGTTTATATCAATATTCAATGACAATTATTATTAATCAGATATCATATATGGAAAATCAGCAGAAATTTCAAACAATGATAATAATAAAAAATAAAAAAAGAGGCTAAATACACAAAAAGGAGGGTTTCATATGTGACTGGTAGTAGTATAAAGCAAACAAAGGGGAGACTGACGCGATACAGCAATGAAAAGGTTACATTTCATGCTCAGTAAGCCAACCAATGGGGTAACCTTTATGCTAACTTTGCACTTGAAGTATTGTCTGCTCTAGCAGTGCTGGTTTGTGTTGTAAAACTTTAAAGGTTGCATTGCTTACTTTGAAGACCTGGATAATAAACGCCTCAAGGAAAACTTTTGTTTTCTTAGGAACCAACCTTCACTGACTGTGGATACTTCAAATTACGGTACTGTACGTAGAGAGCAAGTTGATCCAGCTCCTAGAAAGTGTTGTTGTGGGTGCTGGCATCTTATGTCAAAGATAATTATACATTTTCATCAAGGTAAGATTGTGAGATTTTAGCAGGAGGACAATGCTATTCCTGTCATTAGGCTAACAGGAATTAAAAATAATGTTTTATACATTCTGTACAACTCTAAGTGATATCATGTATAAACCAGTGAACTATGAATGTAATCCTTTGTCATGGCGAGCAAATTAATAGAACATCACTATGACAAGTGGCAGATAATTTGTTTCACCCTCAAGTAAAGAAGCCTCTTCCATTGTATATGTGTACATAATGGAGATTCCCCTGAGAATCATGATGCTTGCACCATGAATCAATTAAAACAGCAGTCCATGATTCAATTTTTTTTAATTGTATTTTTTCCCGTTTAATATGTGCATCAATAAAATCCACACAATGATTAGTAATTAGCTAAATTGCCGATCGATCGATTCTCCTGTGATCAATCGGTGAAGATTTGGCTTGGGGTTTCACTAAATGGCCGTCAGTGCAGCAGAAGAGGAGATTTTAAACTAGGATGGAGGGGGAAGGGGAATGAAACAGATAATGAACTAAATGGAATAGATGAGGTTACAAGGTGGTATGGAGGTAGAATGGGGGCAAGTGCAAGTTTGACAAGCAGTGAGACACCCATAGTAAATACAGATAATACTAGAAAACTTCTAAAGACTAAACCAAGTGGGAGCAGAAAGGAAGGAGCAGATAAGATAATAGTACAGGCTGAAAAAGATTAAATGCATGCTTGCTAATGCAAGAAGCCTGACAGATAAAATGGGGGAGCTTGAATTAATAGCTGCAAGGGAGCAGTATGATATCATAGGCATTACTGAAACATGGTGGGATGAAACTCATTACTGGACAGTTAATTGAGAGGGTTATTCTCTTTTTCGGAAGGATCGAACAAATAGAAGGGGAGGTGGAGTATGTTTATATGTTAAACCAGATCTAAAACCTATTATAAGGGATGATGTCTATGAAGGGAATGATGAAAATGTAGAGACTTTGTGGATAGAAATTAGCAGTGGAGGTAAAAGTATAAAGAAAATGTTTGTGGGAATATGCTATAAACCACCAAATATCTGTGAGATTGAGGAAGCTAAAATACTTTTGCAAATGGAGAATGTGTCAAGTTTCTGTATCCAGTATGTTTCTTGGACAATACTTCAATACTTAAATATTTAATATTTCGTACATGTTCTTGGATGCGGAGTAGGCCGCACGAAGCGTAGTCTTAAACTCCGCATCCAAGAACATGTAAGAAATATTAAAAATGCCCTACAGACTCACAGCGTAAGTCGCCGTTATTCTACCCATCATAATAAAGATCCCTCAGCCCTAACCTTTAAAGGGATCAAACATATACCTCGGAGCAGATGAGGAGGGGATAGATTGAAGGATGTTTCTGTCCAAGAAACATACTGGATACAGAAACTTGATACATTAGGGATTAATGGTCTAAATGAGAATATAGACCTATGGTGTCTATATTGAATGTGTCCTAAAGACTAATTTTCTGTGCTTTGTCTTGCAAATATACTGTGTTGGATTTGTATTTTCAATGTTGGTCATTTTCATCCTTAATAAGTACTAACTGCTTGTTTGTTTTATTTCAGAGCCACATATATATACGTTATATTGATTAATATGGTAGTTTTTTAAATCTATATCATAGTTTTTTATTTATATGTTATTTAAATATAATATAAGTGTTTGTGTATTGTTATTGCTATCCTGGCCACAACTGATGGGGTTAAACCTGATAAACTTAGAGGTTTATAATGACCTATTTATTCACACATATGTGTGACATGGTTAATTCACAATTCGATTGGCTAATTATGTTGTTGTGTTTGATCTATCAGATGTGGCTTTAGGGTATATATATCTTCGAATTTGTGTAATCAAATCACCGATGAAGTAGCTCACGCTACGAAACGTGTTGGATTGATTTTATAGCCCCCATTGTAATTCTGTTCACAATCTAAGTGCTTAAATATAATTTTGAGTCATTTACAAACCTTTGTGAACATTTGTGGACTTTGGTATCAATGAAGTGACGCACAATCTCACTTTACGGCCCTCCTCACTTTACGGCCATTCTCACTTTGCGGCTGGTCATGAATCACATATGGGACACTTGACGTACCAGCCCGGCGTGGGCTTCCATAGCTCTGATCTCTGAGGGCCCTCCATCATCAATCAGCTGGACTCAGTGGCGGTATCGACGGCCCTTACGTGTAAGGGCTTTCCATCTGGACCTTGAGGACGAGCGGAGGGTCTTTCCCAGGTGCCGTGGCGGCGTGTGCCCAGACGGAGATCGCTTCCAAAGGCAGCAAAGTGGACAACCGTTGATCCAGAAGTGGCTGTGTGACGTTTGGTAACCAATGTCTTTGCACATGAAATGCTGATAAACTTCTAATCTGATGTACGCAGATATTTTACCATAATATTAATATATATATATTTTACATACTTCACTATGTGCGTTTGCGCTTTTGTTTTCTTTTTATTTCAGTTGGTTTAGGGGTGTTTCTCATCCCTTACATTATAGCTGCAGACGCCCATTCGCAATCCTGAGGCTGTTTTTTTCAACTATTATTATAGGTGGTTAATGGGTTAAATAAAAATATTTTACACTAGAGGTATATAGTTGCACACTTGTATTTGTTTGTATTTTGTCCTTTTCTAAACCTGTCTTGGTTGCTGGCATCTACCGACCCCCTAAAGCCCCTCTACAGTCCCTACTGATATCACCCAGTTTCTTGGCTCCATCTCCTCTCTGAATGAGAAGAGTGAGCTGCTAGTTCTTGTGGATTTCAACTACATTGGCTCGACACTAAAAAACACAAAATCCAGATACAACTATTCCTCGCTAGACTGGATTGTCTCCTCAAATCCCATCAGAATCCATTCCTCTGGCATCCTTCCAAACATTTTCAGTGACTATGCAATAGTGTACGGTGTTAGGAAAATTAAAACACCCCAATCAAGCCCTAAAGTTGTCCTCACTAGAACATTTAGAAACTTTAACCTACAACAGTGTCTGGCTGACCCTACCAACTGCCCTTGGTATAGAATCGACTTAACTCCTGACCCTGATTCTGCGCTCGACTATTTCCAATCCTAGTTCTTAAAACTCTGTGATACCCATGCTCCACTACGCAGAATAAGAGTACGGGGGGGGGGGCACCTTCCATGGGTTACAACTGACCTTATAGCAGTCTACCATTTCAGGGACGCCTTGTGGAAAATTTACAAAGTAACGGGCACTACTAAGGATCTTAATAACTACAGATGCCTGCGGAATATGTGCACAAGGCAAACAAGGCATGCAAAAGCACAATATTACTCTGATAATCTTCACCAGAATACATCAAAGCCAGTTAACTTCTGTAAGGTTATCAACAATATATTCCAGCCTTCTAGCCATCAACAATCAAATAATATCACTGAGGCGTCTGATATTCCGTGGCACCAGTTGGTTTGATCCTTTCGTGAGAATTACACTTATTCATACGATAGCCTTATTGCCATTAAGGGTTCTGTCATACAGTAGCATTGTGTTTACCTCATAATAAGGAACAGACTGGTTCTCTGGCATATTTCTTCATAGAATACTGTGCGGACAGTGCTGCTTTATGTGGGACAACCTATTTATATGCCAATAGCCCTTCAGTATCTTTAGTCATTTTATGCTTTAGCTCCCATTTTGGGATCCTTGTCTACAGACAGTTCTATATTCTTATTTGTATTTCTTGTTTGGTTAATTTGGGAGCACTTGTTTATACAGGGAAAAGGGAAGTACAGGCAGTCCTCGGTTATCCAACGGAATCCTTTCTTGAAGTAGCGTTGGATAGCGAAACCGTTGTAAAGTGAGTCCCATGTTAATCAGTGGCGGTGAGCGTTGGATAGCGCTTTGAAGCGTCAGATAACTCATTCCAGCGTAGAAAAACAGCCAATAGGGTTGCATTGTAAAGCGTTGGATTTGCAATTCGTTGTAAAGTGAAAAGTTGGTTAGAGAGGACTACCTGTACCTAGATTGAACTAATTCTAGGGAACGGGCTAGATGAAGGGGTTAGGATGGCCGAAATGTTGTTATTCCCCTGTCTTTTCCTTTCCCTTCCCCCTTCCCTTTTGTCCTTGTCCCCCTTAAAGTGTCTCCTGTGTTGATTATACTCTACACCCCCCTTTTTATGTGTTTTAATCGTTGTGACCTCTTTAGTTCTTTGAGTTAAGTAACTGGGTGTTGCATTTTTTGTGCTTCTCTTATTGTGATTATAAGCTTACCACATTATCTATATACAGTATGTATGTTTGCTTTACGTTATTTCTACTATAAAACATTACTTTTTTTGACAAACATTGTTGCTATCATATTTTTATTTGAGTGCTGGGAACTCCCCCCCCCATGTTATATGTTATCAACAATATAGTCCAGCCTTTTAGCCATCAGCAACCAAGAAATATCACTAAGGAGGATACTACTCTGACAAATCCCACTGACAAATCAAATGCATTCAATGATTACTATGTGGGGTATGCTACTAACTTATTATCGAAACGCCACCCAAACCACAAACATGAACTTCACTCTGAGAGTACCCCTATAGCACCACCCTCTCCCAACACTGCCCACAATTTTCAATTTGTCCCAGTATCTGAAGAGGAGATTACACAAGCGCTCCTCAAATTAAAATTAAGCAGCCAATGTGGACTGGATTTACTGCAATCTAAATTCCTAAGACTTGGTGCCCCAGCCTTTGCCAAACCAATTGCTTCCACAATCAACTCTCTTCTGTCTGCATGCCATATCCCTAAGACCTGGAAAACTGCCAGAGTTGTCCCAATCTTCAAAAGTGGGGACAAAAACACTGTCTCGAACAACATGTCAATCTCTCTTCTCCCAATACTATCCAAAGTCATTAAGTGATTACTATATCAAGACAAATTTCCCTAGCCAATTCCAATCTGGCATTCGCCCCAAACACTCCATGGTACTACCCTGCTAAATGTTTGCAATGAAATCCAGTGTGGAATGGAACGGGGACAACTCACTGCAGCAATATTCCTAGATTTTAAAAGGGTTTTGATATTCTTGATCATGTTATCTTGCTTAACAAACTCCAGTGCTCTGGAATAGGGAAGAATGCTTTAAACTGGTTTCAGTCCTACCTATCAGGTAGATCCCAACATGTGTCTATATTAGGCTTAACTCCAACCCCTTGGATATCACCTGTGGTGTCCCGCAAGGCTACGTTCTGGGGCCTCTATTCTTCTCAGTGATCATCAATGATCTTCCTACAGCTTGTAATGGAGCTTCAATACACATGTATACAGATGACACAATCCTATATGCACACAGCCCTAGCCTCCCTGACCTTGAACACATACTTCAATCTGACTTTTTGAGACTTGAAAATTGGATTTCCCAAAACAAACTGTTTTTAACCACTGACAAGACTGTAACAATGATATTTGGGACCAAGGCTAAATTTTTAAAGCTTCCAATGACTGAGCTCCAGATCAGAACCAACGCTAATACCACCCTAACTCCTGTAACTAGTTTTAAATACTTGGGCATATGGTTTGACTCCCATTTAACATTTGGGATGCACATTGATACCCTAACATCCAAAACCTATGCCAAACTAGGTGTAATTTACAGGAATTTATTTATATGATTGTCAAGTGTATTACTACTGTGAAGCTCTATGTACATTAATGGCGCTATATAAATAATGACATACATACATACAGGAACAAATCCTCCCTAAGTCTGCTGGTCAGTAAGCGTATCGCACAGCAGATGCTTATTATCGACTATGGGGACACAGTATATGGCTCGGCACCCCAAACCCACCTTAGCAAACTTGATACCCTCTACAATTCAATATGTAATTTTGTTTTCCAATGCAATTGGAATACACATCACTGCAAAATGCTCAAATAACTAATTTGGTCATCACTTGAGTCTAGGCGCAAAGTTCATCTCTCCTGTATTGCCTTCAAATACTTTCTGGGCAAGCTACCCGTCTATATGAACAAGCTCCTCACCCCTACCACATACTGCACTTATCATCTGAAGTCTGACTCCACAAGACTGTTCATGGTTCCAAAGTTCAGCAAAGTATCCGGCCGCTCCTCCTTCTCTTACCGTGCACCCCAAAACTGGAGACTATCACAGCCACCCCAGTCTAAGTTCTTTCAAAACTAAAGCTGTTTCACATTTTAATCTGGTCTGTAACTGTTGCATACAGTGCGCCTATATTATATATTATCTCTAACTGCGCATGCAATGTCATGTATATAATATATACCCTGTTCACTTATGCAACTATGTATTTGTAACCATGTATTATTTGTCATCTTACCTCTATGTCCAGGACATACTTGAAAACGAGAGGTACCTCTCAATGTAATACTTCCTGGTAAAACATTTTATAAATAAATAAATAAAGAGAGGGTATGGCTCAAAAAGGGGTGTGCCAGAGCCTATTTCAGAAGTGGAAAGGGAAGTGACTTTATAAATGATTGCAATATAAAAAAAATGCTTGTTACATTATAATATATTAAAAAATGTCATTCAGAGTTGTTTAACAAATGCTACAAGTATTTTCTCGTAGTAGAGAACTGATTTATTAAAAATATATATATATATACATGAAGGATATTGCTTGGTCTGCAGCTTTATTTATTTATAAAATATTTTACAAGGAAGTAATACATTGAGAGTTACCTCTCATTTTCAAGTATGTCCTGAGTTAAGACAAATAATACATGGTTACAAATACAGTTACATAAATGAACAGGGTATACATTATATACATGACATTGCATGCACAGTTAAAGAAAATATAGATTATGGGCGTATGAAACAGTTACAGACCAGATTAAAATGTGAGACAGCCTTAGATTTGAAAGAACTTAAACTGGTGGTGGATGTGAGAGTCTCTGGTAGGTTGTTCCAGTTTTGGGGTGCACGGTAAGGGAAGGAGGAACGGCCAGATTATTTATTGAGCCTTGGGACCATGAACAGTCTTTTGGAGTCTGATCTCAGATGATAAGTGCTGCATGTGGTAGGGGTGAGGAGTTTGTTCAGATAGCTGGGTAGCTTGCCCATAAAGAATTTAAAGGCAAGATAGGAAAGGTGAACTTTGCGCCTAGACTCGAGTGATGACCAATCTAGTTCTTTGAGCATTTCACAGTGATGTGTGTTGAAGTTGCATTCGAGAACAAAACGACAAATTGAATTGTAGAGGGTGTCAAGTTTGCTAAGGTGGGTTTGAGGTGCCGAGCCATATACTATGTCTCCAAAGTCAATAATTGGCATTAGCATCTGCTGTGCGATATGCTTTCTGACCAGGAGACTGGAGGGCTGATGATGTTCCTGAGGAGGTCTGGTCCAAACCTCTGTATGATGATGTGACAGTCTCTGTGTCCCTAGCTTCATTCACTAATGTGACAAGTTCCTATTCTATGGCTTGTCCCTGCATTAACTGTAACTGACTCGGACTCAGGGCCTATCTGGGCCTGGGGGTTTTCGGGCCTAGTGTAGAGGCTACTTGCTTCTCTACACATTGAGCTCCTACCTCTTCCCCTTCCCGGTCTTCTCTGGCAAACGTGCTCCCCTGCGCAACCTCCTAACCTCTCCCTGCTCAGTCTCTCCGCCCTATTGGCTCCCGGGTGTCACCTGGTCCGGCTGAGGCTCATGGGACTTGTAGTCCCCTGCTCTAAACCTCCTTTGGTTGGTTCGTGCTTCACGCGCTACCACTTGCTGCGCATGTGCGACCATTCTTGTGTCACCATTGCCTACTGCGCATGTGCGAATACCAAAATGGCGGCGCCCTGAACGCTCGGGCCGCCACGGAACCTCCGGTGCACCGGAGCGCTCCCTACACACTCTGCAACCTTCCCTGACTCTCTCACCACAACGGAGGTGAGGATCAACCTGGGGGACCTGGCTATACAAGGAATGGTTATGCGATTTCAGGTTTGTCCATGTGGGTTGGGAAATGATTTGCGATAGGTTAAGTGACTTGAGTTGTATCTGGATTTTGTGGTACTATCTGAGAGAGAGTTACTAAATATTTTATACTCCGTGAATAAACTTAGAATTAAAAAATTCCACTCTCCTAGATCTCAGATCATAAAATTGTTGAATAGCTATGGGGAAATTACAAATAACTTTCAGGCCCCTATAGGTCTGGTAAAGGTCTGGTGTTCTGATACAGATCAAAAGAGAAATTGTTAAGGATTGGGGTCTAAAACATATTTTTTATTTATTTTTGGGGGATTACTTGTGTTACACGGAAACCTTAAATTGCCTGTTCACAAATCTCAAGCCTGGTGGGACTTGAGCCTGTGAGCTGGGGCAGTAGCTCTAACAGCAAGCCAGATTAGCACTCAGCCAGTTTCATGGCCTCAGTGTACTTGTGAGCTCCTGCTGCTGCTGCTGCTGCTGCTGCTGCGGCGGCGGCGGCTGCTGCTGCTGCTGCTGCTGCTGCTGCTGCTTCACTCCGCTGTTCCTGATCAGCCCTCAATGACACACACCCTGGTTTGCTATTTAATGAAGCCAGTTCCTACTTCCTGTTGCCAAATCAATTGTGCCTAGTGCTTACAGAATTTACCCATAGCAATATGTGTGTTCCAAAAAGAGAAAATGAAAGAAATGTATACGTAAACACTACATCAACCGCTGTGCGCTCTGGTTAATTTCACTATATGCTCAAAATAGTATATGCTGTAGTATAATATCCATATGTCACCCTGAGTAACAGAGGGATACTATTTGTAGTGCTAGGATAGATATACTGTATGTGCACATACGTGGATCACTCAGAGCTGAGAGTTAAATGCCTAGTGGTATCACAACATAACAGCACTTTAAAAATACAGTATATGAGATGGGCATGACCATTATAGCTATAGAGGGCCTGATTTTGAATACGCACTGATCATTTTTCCCATTAAACGCTTTTGAATTAAATAGAAAAAGAGTGAAGCTAAAATACAGGAAAAAAGGTCAAGAACACGATAGCAGGCATTATATTTAAGGTAGCTCCAATCATACCTTCTATTTGATGGCTTCGGTCACAGTAGAAAGCGTCCCAGCTACAGTAGGTTAAAAAATATATATATATTTATTATTCTTATAAACCAAAAAAGAGAATGATGCTGGTACCTGGAAGATATGATGGTGACTGGTAAATGAAAGAAACAAAGAAATGAAAACACTGCTGTAAGGCAGAAGATGAATACAATTGTGTGATTCTAATGAGCTTATTCCATAGACTAACATACCTCCCAAAACACTCCTCTATACATAATGGTGTGACTTACCTTTGAACACACCTACTGTAGGATACCTTGGGGGAAATAGACAATTTAAATATGCAAAGTATATTCAAATTATTTCAATTAGCATGTTCCCCAGGTTTTTCATGTGTGTTCACAAGCATGTCATATAGGCACCTGAAAAGTATTCACTAATTAAATGAAAAATGTGTCATATTATATTACATCCAACAAGGTATAAGTAGAATCTACAGTATTTTTAGACTTTCTATTAATAATGAATAAAGCTTGTTAGAAAAAATGATAATCGTCTCATTAATTATGAGAGAAACAACTGCAGCCCAGAAAAATTACAACTGATTATTAAGATTAAGGATAAAGTTTAAAGGAGAAACATAAGATGCAAAATGGCAGGAATGCACAACATTATCTTTTACAAATACCTCGCTTTGGAAAAGAGAATGAGACCATTTTGGGATTGGAACTCTGCGGCTCCAATTTAGCAGGAATTATGATGTCTGATATGAATTAAGATAGTGAGTTCTTCCATGGAGTACATCTCCCAGATTGTATTTATCATTTGGTTGTTGATTACATTGCAACCATAATCTAGCTCTAACACACCGGTTGCATAAAAGAATGTGCGATGAGAGGCCATTTATTGCTTGTACAGGTCTATATGTGGTCTGTGGAGTAATCAGACCATTGGTGCTTTGGAAAAGTCTAATTGAGAATGTTTCATAGTAAAGAAAAGACTATTTGGGATATTCTATATAGCTCCAATTTGTGTAAAGACGTATCAAAAATGCCCTTTCCGATCGGATCGGCATGATTTGCTAGTCTGTAAGCCATATCTCAGCAAAACCCATATGTCAGACTCTGGAAGGAGTTAGCTGCACCACCTCAAGTACAATCTTTGGGTCTTTGCTATTTAACAATGTGGTTTGTCACTTTTTATATAAACTATATAATACAGAATACAGATTTATGGCTAGTTTTAATCTATTAGGCTATTTATGATGACCATGTCAAGCAGCACGGTTTGGCAATGACAAACTCGTAGCTACTAGAAAATCCCCCTTTATCCAATGTGGGAATTATTTTAGGGCAAGACCACTACAAGCAGTGGTGGGATTCAACCGGTTCACACAGGTTCCTACAAACCTGTTCCTAGATTTTCCAAAGTTTGCCCAACCGGTCTTTAATTTGGAAACAGGCGCAGGGAGATGGTATTCAGAGGCGCTGGGCCCCAGGCGTTAAATAATTAGCCAGCAGTAGAATCACTTGAGCCAGAGCAGGACTGCAGGAGAGGAGCGCCATCTAGCAGTCTGACCCAGAACGTCCGGTGTCTGCTGCTAGGGCATGCTCCTCTCCTCGTGCTGCTCTGCCTCAAGATATTCTTCTACCGGCTAATTCTTTAAGCCGGGAGACCTCCATCTCTCTTGGGGACCATACCATCTCTCCGTGCCAGTGTCCACCCAGGTAGGCATGGAGGAGGGGAGAGGAGGGGAGGGGAGGGAGTGGAGGGGGAGATCTGAGTGGGACTGGGGGAGATATGAAGATGCTAAGGGGGAGTGGGGGAGATCTGGACTCCTCCACCACTGAAGAAGTGTGTGTCAGCACACCAAACATGTGTAGGGTTTTAGGATGCCACGATGGTGGCATCATCGAAGGAGGTGGCTCAGCACAGAGACTTTCTTTGTCTGACTCCAAGACATACGGTCGTTTAGCGGTTTTGCGCATGCATCCAGCTTCGCTTATGCTTTGTTACTTCTATTATGCATTTCTACTCTATACTACGCAAGCATGGGGAACTTACTGAGCACGCTACTACACTCCAGATATCCTCTTTGCAGCCGCTATAATCATTGGAGTTTTTCTTGACCCAAGCTAACTACTATTGTAATCTGCTCATGGGTATCTTCACATGCTGCTAACAATTATGTTGTGATTTTATCTTTGTTTAGTGATCAGCATATTGTGATGTATTTGATTTACCGTATTGTATAGACGAGAGGTGTATTAACATCCTACGCCATACGCTGTTTACTAGCTTTCAATATTAGTAGTATATTCTGTATATCTATTGATTACCTCTCTGTGCCATTTTAATTGACTCTATTAAAATCAGCATTTGAGTATTATTTGGCTTATCCTAGAACTAGGATGTCTCAAACTATAAGTACTAATGTGGGGAAGCAGAATATTTAGAATCTTAATGAAACTAGCTGTTCTATGGAAAAGCACAGCCCACGTCCACTAGTGCCAGCTGCTACTCTGTCTGTCACTTCTGCCAGTGCCAAGCCCACTATTAATTTATGTGCAAAAGGAACATGCTTCTTGTCACATTCCTTGACTGCTTGACTCTATACAATCTGGATCGATTCTTTACACTCCACTGAGACAGAAATAATAAAAATAATCAATGACATACAGTACTCACAGCTAAGTGTATGAGTCACTTCTCCTTAGTAATGATCCTGGATCTCTCTGCTGCCTTCAACACTGTTGATCACCCCCTTCTCCTGAACACTCTCCACTTCACTCCACTCAGATTTCTCCTGGTTCACATCCTACCTATCCAACCGCTCCCTCTGTGTTTCCTTCTCTGGTGTCTCCCTCTCTCTGTTGGGGTCCACACAAGGCTCTGTCATTGGCCCTCTGCTCTTCTTACTCTACACCTACAGTATTCTCTTGTTGAACTAATATAAACTTTTAGCTTTCAGTATCATCTCTATACCAATGACATCCACATTTACCTCTCCTCCCTGACTCCTTCCCCTCTCTTGTGTCCGGTATCACCAACTGTCTGTAGGAAATCTCCTCACGGGAGACCCACCATTAGCTGAAGCTTAGAATGTCCATAATAGAACTACTACTCTTTCCCCCTTCAAGTGCCACCCCTGCACCCATTCTCCCCCTCACTGTCAATAACACCTCAATCTTTACACTTCAAGACCGCTGCTTACAGGTGTCAGAGTAGACCATGTCTTTTAACACATTTATATTTAAGGGAACAGTCACAAGTCAAAACAAGGTAATTAAAAAAATTGAGGTTTATTTGGATAAGACCTCGGAAACACACAGACATACAAAATACAGAGAATATACACACTTACTGTTTAAAGTAGAATTTGAGTAACAAAGTTTAAAAAGGAAATTCAAAAAGAAGTGGAAAAGTGGACAATACCTCCTGGTTCTGATTCCTGCATTTGATCTATGCTGGAAAGGAGGATATCATCTATCCCAGACTGCACATCTCAACACTTAACTATTGCTGTGATGCCGCCTTTACTTTTTATATTTGCTGTAACCTCACTTATTTTCAAATTATGCACTTCCTTCACCAGCCTCATCATATCTCTAAATCTATTCATATATCTCCATCTCTCCTTTCATCCCCACTTCTCAGTTCACATGAACTCCTTTCTTACCTGCGCTCTCTGACACCCCACAGCTATACACCCTGCTTTAAAACACACCCCTACAAATCTTCCTCACCCATCCTCTTTCTATCCATGCTTCTCCTCCTTTCTTCTGGGGATATCTCTCCCAAGCTTGGTCCCTGCTTTATTTCTACATGCTCACCCTCATGCAACATCTACTCCTACTGGTGTCAACCCCTCTAACCTCATACTCATCCCCGGCCACTCTCCCTCCTCTCTCTCTTTCTCCTGTGCCCTTTGGAATGCTTGCTCCCTTTCTAATAAGTGCTTCTCTGTGCATGACTTCTTTCTCTTTCACTCTCTGCTCCTATTTGCTATAAATTAGACTGGCTCACTCAGTCTGACTCTACTCTGGAACCTGCCCTCTCCTATGGTGGCCTTTCCTTCTCCCACACTCCGCGCCCTGATGGCAGTGGTGGAGGCGTGGGGCTCCTGCTCTCCTCTCTCTGCCGTTACCGAACCCATTCTATTCCTCCCTCTTTTGCTTTTCCCTCATTTGAGGCTCACACAGTCCAGATCTTCTCTCCTCTCCCTGTCCACGTGGCAGTCATCTATCACCCACCTACCTCTACTCATCCCCCTTCTGCCTTTCTCTCTCACTTTGAATCCTGGCTCTCTTTCTTTCTCTCCTCAGACTCCCCTGTTCTTCTCCTTGGGGACTTCAATTGCCACATTTATGACCCCTCTCCTCCTTGGGCCTCCCGCTTTCTCGCTAACCTCTTCTTTTGGCCTTCAACAGTGGACTACAGCCAGCACCCACAAGGATGGCCACTACCTAGATCTGGTTTTCACTTAAAACTTTTCTCTCACTGATTTCTCCATTTCTCCTTTTCCTCTCTCTGACCATCACCTCATCTCATTTCCTCTCTCTCGTTTCTCCCCCTCTCCATCTCCATCTAGCCCTCGTTTTTGCAGAAACCTGCGCTCTATTAACCTACCAACTTTTGATTCCACTTTACGATCCTCCCTCTCCTCTATCAGTTCTGCTTCAGACCCTGACAAACCTGGTCAGGAACTACAACTCTGCCTTATCCTCCTCTCTTGATCTACATGCCCAGATTTCTCTGTGCCGTCCTCGCCCTTCTAACCCCAGACCATGGCTAAATTCACACACGTGCATGCTGAGTTCCTACACTTGTTCCTCTGAACGCCTCTGGAGGAAATCTCATACTCTCTCAGACATCCTTCACTACAAATTTATGCTGTCCTGTTTCAACTCTGCCCTCTCTTAGGCTAAACAAACCTACTTTTCATCACTAATCAACACGCACAAGTCTAACCCATGCTGACACTTTTCTGTCTTTGACTCTCTACTCAGACCACCCTCGGCTGCCTCCTCTTCTTCCTCCATTTCACCTCCGGACTTTGCTGGTTTTTTTTTTATTTTTATAACTTGTATTTTATTGGTGAATACATGCTTGTGATACATAAGAAACCATTCAGAACAACATTGTTCAAGGTAGCATATAGTAAACATTAATTTATGCATAACAGGCCCGCATGGTTTTTCGAGCCCTACTTAACCGTGCGGGTGAGGATAGTCACTCTTATTGTGAGGGGTTGGGGGAAAATAATAACAATAATAAACAGGAAAAACAAACAATAATAATAAAAAAATTAAAAAAACAGAGGGGCGGAGGGAAGAGGGAAGGGATGAAGGATAGGAATGGGAGATCGGGGGGAGTAGATGGAGCGGCCACTGAGGGCTGTTGAAACGACCCTAGTACCACCGATTAGCTGCAGAAGTTGGAGTAAGATATAGATGAGTGATCTCATGGTGTGTGACGTATTTATTGTGAGCAAGGGCTTCACCTCTCTGTAGGTGAGCGCATCTATTACAATTATAGCCAAATTGTGTCACGCTCTACCCAAGGGATGTCTGTCTGAGCTAGCCAAGGAGCCCAGACTTTTAGGTAATTGTCGCCAGTGTCATTAACTAAGCTCGTTAACTTTTCCATCTGGCAAATAAACCAAATACGATTCCGAATCTTTTGGATAATTGGAATTTCGGGGCGTTTCCATAATGCTGTGATCTCACACCGCGTTGCTATTGCGAAATGTGGAATGAGTTTATTATGCGACTTTGATAGGCCTTTTAAGGGTCTGTTTAATAGAAACAGTCATGGGTCTGGGGGAATAGAGAGGTCAAAAATCCTCTGATCCAATTCCTGATTTGTTCCCAAACTAGGGATATCCGCGGGCAGGACCACAGCATTTGTAACAGGTCAGCTGTTCCTCCACATTGTTTAGGACACAATGGGGAGGACCCTGGTATGAATTTCGATCATTTGAGTGGGGTGAGGTACCATCTCATAAGAACTTTATATGCGTTCTCCTTCAGTGTGGTGCATACAGAACTTTTGGCGGTAGCCAAGAATATGGTGTTCCATTTTTCATCCTCTAGGGTCTCCCCTAGGTCTATTTCCCATTGATTACGGAAGGATGGTATTTGCTGTTTTGATGCTACAGACTCCATTACCTCTCCGTATATCGTAGATATAAGTCCCTTAGTGTCAGTTTCTGTCCGACAGAGCTTTTTGAAATTTGTCAGGGGGGGGGGCGGATTTATTATAAAATGCTCTAAGCTGGAGGTATTTATAGAATTCAACGTGGGGGATGTCTTTTTCTAGTCTGATATGATCGAATGATTTGATTTTTAGATTATAGCCCTCCAAGTCTTTGAGTCTGTTATATCCTTTTAGCTTCCAAATTGAGTGATTGTTACCAATAAGGCCAGGCGCAAAGCCGGGGTTGTTCCAAATGGGCGACATCAGAGAACTTCCTGAGGTAAGTGAGTTTTTTAATCTCGTTCCTTCCCAGACCGATATGGAGTTAGTCATTGAGGTAAACGGTAGCATAGCCAATTTTCTTGCGGTTTTAGGTAGCCAAATCAGGTTGTTATGCTCTAATGGGGCGCAGGCAGCACTCTCTAGCTCCACCCATCTTTTTAGTTTAGGATCAGAATGCCATTGTATAATATGACTTAATTGAGCCGCTTTATAGTATGATAACAGGCAGGGTACCGCTAAGCCACCCGCTAAGGTAGGTCTTTTCATATTTAATTTGTTGACTCTCGGTTTTTTCCCTCCCCAGATAAAGTTAGAGATTTCAGACTGAAGTGAGAGTATATCCTTCAGTTTGAGTGGCACAGGTAATGTCTGGAAGAGGTGAAGGATACGGGGAAGTAAATTCATTTTAACGCTGTGTATCCTTCCAATCCAAGATATCTTCTTGGAAGACCATCTGATGAGGTCTTGTTTTAGAGTCCGAATTAGGTTGGGATAATTTGCATTATAGATGCTTTTTGCATCTTTGGTGATTTGGATCCCCAGATATTTTATAGAGTTCTTTTGCCAGTTACATTTTAAATTTAGTTTCATTAGTTTCTCTGTATGTCTAGGGAGATTGATATTTAGAGCTTCATACTTAGATTGGTTTATTTTGAACCCAGAGACCTTAGAAAATTTGTCTAGTAGATCGAATAGGTTAGGTAATGACGTGAGGGGTTTTGAGATGATCAATAGGATATCGTCTGCGTAAAGGGCCGCTTTATGTGATTGAGAGTATGCGTTTAACCCTGAGATATCCGGACTGTCTCAAATACGTGCCGCCAGAGGTTCGATACATAGAGCAAACAGGAGGGGAGATAACGGGCACCCCTGTCTCGTGCCACTTTGAATTTGAAATGGGGCCGAGGGGAAGCTCTGATGTATGACCCTGGCCGGTGGGCCTGAGTATAGTGACATAATCGCTCCACTCACCCGATCCCCGAAGCCGAATGCCGCAAGCGTCTCTTTTAAGTAAGGCCAGTTATCCTATAAAAAAACTTTTTCCGCGTCCAGACTTAATAACATGCTTTGTGTGTTATTTTTGTTTGCCAATTCCAGCAGATCAATGAATCATCGGGTGTTATCCGCTGCCTGCCTCCCTTTAACAAAACCGACTTGATCTGGGTGTATTAGTCTGGATAGGATTAGACTTAATCTATTGGCCAGTAATTAGCGTATATTTTTATATTGGTATTGATTAGTGAGATTGGCCTATAACTTTTACAATTTAGCGGATCCTTGCCAGGTTTGTGTATAAGTGATATAGACTACCCGCCGCATGTCAACTGGGATTGGGGCTCCCGCTAATATAGCATTGAACAAATGGAGCAACCGTGGGGCGAGTAAATTAGAGAACTTCTTATAATATAGCCCCGAAAAGCCATCGGGGCCTGGTGCTTTTGATGGCTTGAGTTCTTTAATAGCTTGCGAAACTTCTTCTAATGTTATGTCAGCGCCCATAGCTTCTCTGTCAGACTCTGTCAATCTCTTTAGTTTTGAGCTGGCTAAGAAATCTCTCAGTGCTCTGCTCGTGTTGTTATTATGTACCACCTTCTTTCCATCATATAGGGAACCATAAAATGAACCGAATTCTTCTACTATTTTTTTAGGGTTGGCCGTATGTGTACCCGATTTTAAGCGTACAGTATAGCTTGGATATTAAACTTAGATTGCCTATCTTTCAATGCGCGAGCTAGCATCGTATCCGGCCTGTTAGCTTTTTCATAAAACTTTCTCTTAGACCAACATAGGGAAAAACAAAAACAAAAAAAATTAACAAGTTAAATAAAATACTGCTGCGGCCAAGTTTATTCGAGCATTTGCCCGTTCTTGGCCGCAGCAGTAGCCTGGCGCGCGCCCGAGGGTGACGGGCGCGCGCCGAAGCAGCGGAAGAGCGCCCTCTGATCGGGGCGCTCTCCCTACCACTGCCGGGTCCGCCGGGTCCCCCGGATCCCCCTGCCGCCGTCCCGCGATCGCGGGACACCAGGGCTCCCTCGGGGAGCCCTGGACGCGCGTGCAGGGGGCGCAGGCTCCCGAAGACGCGTGACCGCACGTCTATGACGCGCGGCACGCCGAGGGGCGGCCACTAGCAAGCCGGGAAATCTCCCGGCTTGCGGTACCGGCCACACTTTAATAAAGTGTGTCGGTAGTGTACATTTCTTTTGTTCACTTACCATTACTTGACCCACTCACCAACTCCCGTGAAAAGCTTACTCTCGAACCAATCCACGCACAGGAACCCATAAAATAATAAACCATAAAATAATAAACATTAAAATAAAAAAACAAAACAATCCAGGGGTCTTCTATTTGTAATCCATCTTCATCTGTATTCTTCTTTCTTGTATCTGCAGCAATCTTCAGGGGTCTTCTTGTCTTCTTCGGCTATGCCCTGGCCTTCTTCTTCTGTAGGAGGTCCTTCCTCCTCGGCGTCTGCCTTCAAATTGAGACGACATAGGCTTTTAAAGGCCTATGACGTTACATTTTCGTCATATGCTTCCCACGGCCCTGATTGGGCCGTGAAAACCATGTGTTTTGGCTGATAAAAAAAATGATGACGTCATTTAAAGGCAATGAAAGCACAGCCAATCAGAATGACTGTGTAACAATTGCCTTTAAGATGACGTCATGAAAAGAAAGATGGCCGGCCTCACATGCTACGGTAGCCAATCAGAGCGTGGGAACTCCATCCCAACTCTGATTTGCTCTAGTAGACCATGTGACAGAGGCTTGGGGGAGAACGGATGTGACATCATTGAAAGCCTGTCACATGGTACTAGAGCCAATCAGAGTTGGGATGTATTTCCCACGCTCTGATTGGCTACCGTACCATGTGAGGCCGGCCATCTTTCTTTTCATGACATCATCTTTAAGGCAATTGAAGCACAGCCATTCTGATTGGCTGTGCTTCCATTGCCTTTAAATGACGTCATCATTTTTTTTTTATCGGCCAAAACACATGGTTTTCACGGCCCAAACAGGGCCGTGTGAACCATATGACGAAAATGTGACGTCATAGGCCTTTAAAAGCCTATGTCATCTCATTTTGAAGGCAGACGCCGAGGAGGAAGGACCTCCTACAGAAGAAGAAGGCCAGGGCGTTGCCGAAGAAGACAAGAAGACCCCGGAAGAGAGCCGCATATACACGAAAGAAGAATACAGATGAAGATGGATTACAAATAGAAGACCCCTGGATTGTGAACAAAAGAAATGTATTTTATTTAACTTGTTCATTTTGTTTTTGTTTTTTTACATGTGGTTTTTTTTTTGGTACAGTATATCATTTCTTGCCACTGTATGTATGTATGTATGTCTAGATCGATATATACATACAGGGTAAGAAATGATGTTGTTTGAAAAGCTTGTTTTGCTGTGTTTAAAATGTTTTTGGCTATGCTGCTGTGCATAAATGTGTGTGTCATGTATTTTAAAATTAGATACAGTAGATGTAATTTTTGGTCTTGTATGGTGTACATTAGGTCAGGGTGAGGCTTGCATTTGTATATTGTATTCTTTTTGGTACTTCTATTTTGTCTGAGGATAACTTGTTCTGTTTAACGATTGAAATAGTTAATTGTTTAATTGTTATGGATGGAATTTAAATTGTTTAGTGATTTAATTAATGAATGCTAATTGATTTATGGTTACTTGATTGGTTTAAATAGTATACTTTTTGGATGTATTTGTATTTTGTTTGGAATATGTTATTGTTAACATTCATTGGCAGAGTGTACATGGTGCATAGATTGTATGCATCATGTATACAATGTAAATGCAATGTTTTGATTGGCATTTGAGGCTTTTGATTGGCATTTGAGGATTTTGATTGGAAGATGAGATTGGATTTTTTAAGGAAATATGATTTTATTGTACTGTGTCTGTATGGAGAAGTGGTATTTGTAGTAGAGCATGTTTTTGATAACCTTTCTATATTTATGTGTATATTGGTTCATCATGTGTGTATCTCTCTCTCTCTCTCTCTCTCTCTCTCTCTCTCTCTCTCTCTCTATATATATATATATATATATATATATATATATATGTATATATATATATATATATATAAACACAGAAGAAAAAGGAACCTCTAAAGTAGCACTCAGACAATAATTTGCAAAAATAAAAAGGGTACTTTAATTAAATCCAAAAGATAACAGAAATACAAACAACTGACTGATGAGCCTGCCTGTCTAAAAAATAAATTTGGTGGACACAGAAAATTAATCAAAAACACAGTATAATAAACCCAGAAAAAATAAAACTAAAAAATCAATGCCCTAAGAAAAACCTTGCTCACTGAGGGAAAGGATTGTTTCCCGCAGTGCAGCAGTACAGACCGGCCGGTCACCAAAGATGTTAATGGCTAATAGACATAGAGAATCAAAAGAAAGAAAAAAAAAAAAATTCCCGGCTGAGAAAATATACACAGAAAAAAGTATATGTGCTGTACTGATAGCAGTGAGAGTGTCAGATACACAAGGGTAAGCCTAATACAATTATATAATACTATAACAAGGAATATATGTCAAATAATACATTTAGTGACCCAAATACACAAATATAAACAGATGGGAAAAACAAAGGGAGAGATGAATGAACAAAGATACTCAGCTCCTTGAGAATGAAACACTGCAGTCATCAATCAGCACAGCACAGGCCACAAATAAAGTCCAGAATATTGGACAATGTTGATAGTCCCAAATAAGACTGAAGGCAGGCAGGGTCAGCAACAGCAAAAATTAAAATTAGCTAGTGGGCTAATTTTATTTTTTGCTGTTGCTGTTGCTGACCCTGCCTGCCTTCAGTCTTATTTGGGACTATCAACATTGTCCAATATTCTGGACTTTATTTGTGGACTGTGCTGTGCTGATTGATGACTGCAGTGTTTCATTCTCAAGGAGCTGAGTATCTTTGTTCATTCATCTCTCCCTTTGTTTTCCCATCTGTTTATATTTGTGTATTTGGGTCACTAAATGTATTAATTGACATATATTCCTTGTTATAGTATTATATAATTGTATTAGGCTTACCCTTGTGTATCTGACACTCTCACTGCTATCAGTACAGCACATATACTTTTTTCTGTGTATATTTTCTCAGCCGGGAATTTTTTTTTTTTCTTTCTTTTGATTCTCTATGTCTATTAGCCATTAACATCTTTGGTGACCGGCCGGTCTGTACTGCTGCACTGCGGGAAACAATCCTTTCCCTCAGTGAGCAAGGTTTTTCTTAGGGCATTGATTTTTTAGTTTTATTTTTTCTGGGTTTATTATACTGTGTTTTTGATTAATTTTCTGTGTCCACCAAATTTATTTTTTAGACAGGCAGGCTCATCAGTCAGTTGTTTGTATTTCTGTTATCTTTTGGATTTAATTAAAGTACCCTTTTTATTTTTGCAAATTATTGTCTGAGTGCTACTTTAGAGGTTCCTTTTTCTTCTGTGTTTATATATCTATACTTTTCCTCTAGCACCACCTACAGCTTATACTTTATTTCTGTTACAACTATATCAGTTATATTTTTCTGATTTAGGTAGGTTCATTTGACATTGCATTTATTTTTTTTGGAAGTGATGCGGTATTCACTTGTGTGTTTACAATATATATATATATATATATATATATATATATATATATATATATGTATATATATAGTTGCATGATGAAGCCACTGTACAAATTAATGGGTGAAGGGTGGGTATCGGGCCAGGGTGGCTTAACCCCTTAATTACCTTTGCGGTATTTATCCGATAAGGTGATTAAGGGGTTAATTGATATCTGAATGTAATTGCAATGTATTGGCTATGTATTTTGTGGGCAACGGAAGACAAGGATTTTGCTGGCGACGGGGGCTTCTTATTTATGAGGTCAGTAGTACTTTATTTATTTTAATATGCTAGTTAATGTGTTTAATAATGGGCAAATAATGTATTATCCCTATCTGGATAATAGTTATTTTGTACATTATTGTACTGTATGTGTTGGGGGGGGGATGGAAGTATTGAATGTATATGTCAGGTTTATTTATTTTACATTCAGGGTTTGTTCCTTTTGGTTCTGCGTGAGACCTTTGGAGACCAACTGCGGTATCCTCGGGTATCTCACGGGTATCAGGCTGGTGGGTCCACGGGGGACACATGCGGGGAAGAACCGGTGGCCCCACATCTGTGGGGGCACCGCGGACCCGTAGTGTGCGGGGAAGAACCGGTGGCCCCACATCTGTGGGGACACCGTGGACCCGTAGTGCCCACCCTTGGGTCCCCAGACCCCCGTGGGAACCACCCGAGGCCCTGCAGACACTTGTGGGTCTGACCCGGGGCTCCCAGACATCTGCGGGCCTACCATGGGGACCTAATTGTGGCCCACGGTGACCCGCGGAGACCACCTGGTGGGCCATGGCGCCTGCGGGACCCACCAACAGGCCTCCAGAACCTGTATGAAACAAGTTGCTGGTAACCTGTATGTCTGTCAGGTGACCCGTCAGGCCCACCGGGGACTCGTGTGGGCCTGGGGTATGAACCCTGTATGTAAAAGGATAAATCATGTATTTATGGGGGGGCACAGGGGGTGGGTTATGTATTGAATAAATAAAATGATGTGTATTGTGGGGCTGTGTATTGTTTTTATTATGGGTACTGGGGGTGAAGGGAGGGGGAATTGGCCACAAGGGTATGTGGGTAGGCCTCCCGGCTGGGTAGTGGGTGAGGGTCGTTAGGCCTCAAGGGGTGGGGGGGTTAGTTGGGGAGGGTATGTAGGCCTCCCAAGTGGTGGGTGATGGTGGGTTAACCCCTTAATGACTGTAGCGGTTAATAACCGCTATGGTGATTAAGGAGTTAGGGGACATTACATTCAATGTTTTTATTCTTGTTTCTGTTTTGCAGCATCGGAAGGGGCATGGACGGTGATGAAGATGAGGATGGCCTTCATCGTGGCAGCCGGACATGGGTGAGTGCTTTATTTATTTATTGTATTTATTGTTCTTTATATATTTTAAATGGGCAAATTCACTATTTTCCATTTGTGGATAATGTTAATTTTGCCCATTACTGTATTATGCCTTAACCCCTTCATTGCCTTAGCGGCTATCCGCTATGGTAATGAAGCAGCATTAATGTATTTTAATAATATTATGCGGGAGCAGAGGGTCCCCTGAGATGAACCGCATTGATTTGTGGCACAGGGACCCCCTGCTTCCCGAGTTACAGACCCCGATTTGGGGCATCGGTTCCATTGTCGCCGCCATCTTTATAGCGTCCAAGACGCAACGTGGGCACTATAAAGATGGCAGCGACACTGGCACCCGATGCCCCTTACCGGGGCCTGTAACTCGGGAAGCAGGGGGTCCCTGAGCCACAAATCAATGTGGTTCAGCTCAGGGGACCCCCTGCTCACGCACAATATTATTAAAAATACATTAAGGCTACTTAATTACCATACCGGATAGCCGCTAAGGTAAGGAATGATTGTTTATTTATATGTGTGTTTTACTCATAGTGTAGATGGGCAGAGGGTCTACGGAGCTGAACCGCTTTGGTTTTAGGTCCGGGGATCCCCTGCTTCCCGACATACAGGCCACTTTATGGGGTGCCGGTATCCCTCTGCTTTGTTTACATTCCGCGGTCACATGATCGGAACATTTAAATGCAGAGGGATACCGGCACCTCATAAAGGGGCCTGTATCTCGGGAGGCAGGGGGTCCCCGGACCTGAAACCAATGCTGTTCAGCTCCGGAGACCCCCTGCACATGTACACTATGAGTAAAAGTTGTTTAGAAAGGTTTTTAATGTGCCGATGTTTGCGCAGAGAGAGCGGCGGGTCTCTCTCTGCTGCAAACACATATAGGCAGAAATGGCCTATCGCCAGGCTATCGGGAGCCAGGCTTTTTTATCACCGGCTCATCAGCGTTTTGCTTTCGCAGTGATTCGGCAGGGATTCGGCATGGATTTGGCCCTTACTGAACACTGCGAGGGCAAATTGCCAAAATCATGCCGATAGGGAACACTTGGCGATTGCACTTTTTTCTGCGCTTAGTGCATGAGGCCCATAGTTGGCAGCCCATCCTGTGTGTGCGTCACGCCTGAGGTAGCAGGGAAGATAATCCGGAGGATAAAAGCGGAGCACAACCGTGGAAAATAGGGGTCTAATCACACGTCAAAGAGTATGCTCTTTGACAAAAGGCGTCCCGCCCGAAACACGCCAGAGTACTTGACTGGTGTTCCCTGCATACCATGGATTAAAGATACAACGTGTCCCAGAATTGCTCCAAGGAATAACTGATGCCAACCATTGCACACTTGCAAGTATTACAGTAAGTCCAGAAAAATCAATGGATAAAAGATTCCATAAATACACTATGTTTTTCTCTGTAGCAGAACTTTTTCTAGTGTATATGCACTCATTAAACAACCTTTTATCTATATGCGTGTGGATCTCCAATTTCATACCTTGACGGCAGCAGTGAACCGCCTGATTACCCCATTTCTACCATGGATTAAAGCTATTTATTTGTTAACCTCATCACGTGTGTTTAGCCTCCTATTTTTCACGGTTGTGCTCTGCTTTTATCCTCCGGATTATCTTCCTTGCACTCTACAATTTGGACCTAAAATTTGGTGTCTTTGAACTGGGCTCTAAAACCTGCTCTAAGGCACCAGGTCTAAGGCACCAGCACCTGCCTTGCTGGCAGGCAATACAGGTTAACCCTGTTTGCCCCCAAATATCCCCTTCATGTTCCAGAAGTCAGCCCTGCAGCTATTTCTCATAAGGGGCTACCCATAGAATGCAACCCACTTATAAGCTTGCACAGGCAGCTATGGGACCATGAGTCTAAGGGAATACGGTATATAATGCACTAACTGGCCCAATGGGCTTACATAGTTAACACTACACACACAAGTTTCCTAGCTTATAACACTATGGGGGACAGTATAAGGGGAACAGAATTACAGGGCAACACAGTAAATTACAATATTAGACCCAAGAGCTGACACTCTCAGCCCTTGCCATACGGTTTCAGGGGCAGCCAGCCGGGCTCCACCTTTTATTAATGAAGGCCAGCTACCCCCTATCATCACAAGGGGTCATCTTTGATTTAAATTATATGTTAAGACAAGAGAAACAGAGTAAACTAAAGTAAATTATCAGTTAAGAACTCTTTGTGGTATACTGTAAAGCCTTTCAGGAAGAAACAACTTTGTAATTATTGTAATTAATAAATTAATTTGCGTAACAAAATATGTCTTCGCGGATAATAATTTAAACTAAATTGTTAGAGCTCTAACAGCTGATTTATGCGAATCCAATTTATTGCTTTTTACTATTAATTGGGAGAGCTTTGTGATTGAATAATTGCTGTCAAGTAACCCACTTTTTAGGTATATATGTTTGTCTATGTTGATGTTCCAATATCCTTTGAGAAAGTCAGAGTGTCTGACGAAATGCGTCAGGAAGTAGCGCCGACATTACGTCATCAACAAGGGTCGGAAGGAGTGGCAAGCTCCCAGCCCTGCTGCACACAGCCCCAGAGTTGGTGCGGTTGTTAGCCGGTCTGGTTTGGAGAGACTGACTACTCATGATTCCTGCTAATACGAGTTTCAACACCATCCATGAGGTCTGATACATTGGGACACGAGCTGGCAGCATCTGTTACTGCACCAACACACTTTATTCGAGCAAATACCCAGTATGTACCTGGCAGATACCTGGAATGCGCCGCTCCTCACCTCTGACAAGCCCCGTTGCGTTTGCCTTCCCAGCCTGGGTTCATGCCTGGCTGACGGGCGGCTGATCTGTTAAATGATAATGATTAGGATTTAATAGGCTGCAATGCTTCGCGTGTCTACCAGATGGCATAAATTCATGAATTGTAATGCAGTATATATATATATACTGTGCAGTATTGCAGCCAGCGGGAACAAATGCTTCAATCCCTGCCTGGAAAATACCTCAATGCACTCGGGCAGAAAACAGTCACAAACCTCAATACACCCGGGTATACCCGAATTCGTGGGACTAGCCGAGCTCGAATAAAGTGTGTCGCCAGTGTACATCTTATGCTGCAGGAGATCTTGCCGTGCTGATCCCGTGGTAGTGATATACATTACTTACATGCCTGATAATCTTTTTTGTTTGTGAGTTAGCCTGTTTCCCTCTCTTCATTATTTTATTAAATATTCTGTACGTTTTTACGCTATGGGTTGTGCGCTTTCTTCTTCTGTGTAATATATATATAATATATATATAATATATATATTACTACCATATATACCATATATATAGCACTACCATTTTCTCTTGATATTCATTTTTTGCACCATTATTCTATTTATTTGTCTTAATTAACACAAAAGAGTGTCTTGGTTTTTCTTTCCTCACACTGGTGCTCCCAATGTGTCATAAATAAATATGCTAGACTTGGTGCAAAAGTGGTGCCCATTGCAGTTCACCATAACTGTAAATAAAAATCGTGCTCAAACAAAAAAATAATTGTGTAAGGATAAATCTAATACTATCTAACAAAAAAGTGATGTGCTCTGGTGAAAGTGAAGTTGTCTTTAAATAATATGAGATTGCATTAATAGCATCTGGGTGTTTAATAGACGTGTACAGAGCCTGAACGTCTACTGTAACCAGGAGATAATCATCAGACCATGGGTAAACCTGAACTAAATCCAAAACTGTGCCAGTGTCTTTAAGGTATGCTTGGATGGCTTGCACTAAATCCTGTAATTAATAATCTATGTCAGTGTTTCCCAACTCCAGTCCTCAGGGAACCCCAACATGTCATGTCTTAAGGATATCCCTGCTCCAGCACAGGTAGGTCAATCAGCAGCTCAGTCATTTTGACTGAGCCACCTGTGCTGGAGCAGGGATATCCTTAAGACTTGACCAGTTGGGGTTCCCTGCCTGCGATAATGGGTCTTCCTGGGGGGTTAACTAAATATTTGTGTATTTTTGGAATATGGTAAAAAATAGGGATTGAAGGAATGGTAATAAACAGAAAGTTAAACTCTGATAAATTAACAATACCCAAACGTTAAGCTTCCTCCAGCATATTTTTAATTTCACATTAAAGGGGATTGTTGGGTCAGATCTCAGTTTTCAAAATTTGCAAAATAAAGAGACAGTGAATAGGGGAAGAGGAAAGTGGTTATTTTGTATGTAGCCAGGTCCCCCTCGCGTGTAGTCAGGTTCCCCCCCCTCGCGCACTCACCCCCTCCTTCCCAGTTGCGAGCGCGCGTGTGGATCGGGCTGGAGCGGAAGCATAGTGATCCCTGGTAGCTAGGGACGCGAGCGGCGAGCAGGCCGGTTGCCGGGGACGCGATCGGGCCGTCGCTAAGGCCGCGATCGCGTTGCCACCGGCCCGGCGGCTCGGGAAGCAGGGCGCCGCATACACAGGGCTGTTGCGCATGCGCAATGGCAGTGCACAGCGCGGGAGGCTCAGACAGCACGCGCATGCGCGAGAATAGACTGCCAGCCCCCAGGGTGCTTTGGGGCAGAGACACCTGACGCCAGGGAGCCAATCAGAAGGCCGGATTCCCCTGCTCCCAGTTAGATACATTTCCCGGGGTTTTGCAGCTACGCAGGCACTCAGGATCCGGACCAGCTAGGGGTAAGAGGTGGATGCAGGGGTCAGTGACCCTCTGCATAGGCCAGCAGCCCCCAAGGTCCCAGTTAGGTCCTGAGTCATCTAATAGCTTGTGGAGCTTAGGCACAGGCCCTAGATAGGGACACTGCCCCCTTATTTGGTCAAGTAGTCAGGGACACAGAGCGGAAGCCGTGCGGCCCTGCGAGGTGGGTTCTGGGCTCAGAACACCACCCAAGACCCTAAGACTAGGAGAGACATTGTTCGCGCTGGACTTTCAACCCACGCGGTGTGGAGGACAACGTCGGATCGTGCGGATTGATATCGCGGTACCCGTGGCTGGAGCCCGGGCAGGTAACCTGCAACTCACGTGCACCAACCAGGCCTATCACCAAACATAGTGGCTGCGCAGTCACACACACATATGCACAGTGGTATTTGACTCTGGGAGTACGAGACATTTGGGTGGGGGTTACTGGACACAGGGTGGGGTCACATTGTGGGTGGTAGCGTCCGCCGTGACGCCTAGAGGTGGTAGCGTCCGCCGTGACGCCTAGAGGTGATAGCGTCCGCCGTGACGCCTAGAGGTGATAGCGTCCGCCGTGACGCCTAGAGGTGGTAGCGTCCGCCGTGACGCCTAGTGTGGTTAGTGTCCGCCGTGACACCCAGTGTGGTTAGCGCCCGCCGTGGCGCATGATGATGTTATGATGTTATTGAGTGATATATGTGTTTCCATGCAGTAAAGCCAGTCCTGTTTTATATTCGCTCGTGTTGTGTGGTTGTTTCCTGTGAGGGCCTCCTCCCACTCCGTTGGGATCCCTCCCAGGTGGAGGCGTTGCACCTAGAGATGTATGATATGTATGTACCCCAGGTTCCCCAAGCGGAGGCTTAGGCTCCTGAGAGCCACACAGGTTGCACAGCAGGTAGTAGCGGCGGTATTCATAGGGAATACCCGTTACATTTGGAGGCGCTGCTGAGATTGTCCTGGGGTGCCCCACTTTGTAGTACCGTTACCCTGTCAGTCAGCATGTCTGCGCTCACGCCCAAACAAGTGGCCGACTGGGCCGAAAAGCTAGGAGAGCTTCTGCGACACGTGGTCGCCGTAGACGGAGTGCCTGCTGATGTCTCCATGTTTACTGTCTGCAGCGCAGTAAGGACATTACCTGGTCTGGCGGACGCCCGCCTCATCAGCAAGCACTATGACATTGACCGGCAAGAGAATACCCTATTGCTAGCCACTGAACAAGTTATACTTCCTGATAGAGGCCCACGAGTAGTGTATCTACCAGAGACTTTGCCGCACGGATGCCCTCTAATTTACCCGGGAACTGTTTCCAGTCACGTCACTTCCCTCCCCAGACATGAGGATTGGGACGACAGAGATATGGCCGCCAGTACACCCATCCGATCAGATATATCCCTACCCAGAGTGACCTTCTCTTCAGATGCTAGGCAAGGGGCCACCAGTTGGGCCGGCAGTCCGGCCACATCACCGGTTACTAACCGGTCCGTGAACAGTTCTACCCCAACCCCTAACAGGCAGCGAGCAGCGATAGCCAGTGGCTCCAACAATGACGGCTCCCTGTTAGGAGTGACATTCCCGCAGCTAGTGGAAGCGATAACTACGTCCGCTCAAGCCCAAAATTATAGGAAATTGAAGGCGTTCTCAGGGACGGTCCCTGTCCCCACAGGCGAAGAGAGTATCGATTCTTGGAAGGAGCACACCCTCAAGGTGATCGACGAATGGCCCTGCTCTGAAACGGTCAGACGGCAGAGAATCCTGGAAAGTCTACGACCCCCAGCGGCCACCATGGTCAGTGCACAGCGTGACCAAGACCCTGATCTCTCTGCTCACCAGATGGTAGACTTGTTAGTCCAGATCTATGGCAAGGAGGAAGAGGAGAGCGAGCTGTGGTTCAAGTATTACGCTCTCCGACAGAAGGAGAAGGAAGACCTGTCCGACTTCCTACAACGCATCCAGCTGGTCCTGTGGAAATTGCGAACTTGCGGCCTCATCCTATCTTCAGAGATGGACGAATATCGGCGCAAGCAGTTCCTCCGAGGGGCCATCCCCACGCATCACATTGTGATTATGATCAGGTGCTCACTAAAGGAGGGACCTCCCCCTACCTTCATGGACATTCTGGGAATCGTAAAAGGGCATGAGGCCTATACCAAGCTGCATGCAGGCACCAAAGCCAAAGATCCTCCGGCCAGTGCCACCCCGGGAGCGTCCGCTCGTCGGCCCAAGACCCCTGTCAAAGAGGAAGATGCGCCACCCAAGTCGCCCTCAACGAAAGGGCGGGCTTCGGGGAGATCCTCCCCCACCTACCCAAGACGACTGGACCTCAAAGACGTCGTCTGCTATACCTGTGGACAGAAAGGCCATTTCTCTAGAGAGTGCCCTAATGGAGACACCCAAGAAAAGGAAACGCTCCGTAAAGGAAGCTCGGCCAGGACTATGATCTGACAGAGGCAGACCTCAGAAGCCAAAACCACCGAGGCTACCCCCACGCCTCCCGAAGCCGCTCCTGACCTGAGCCCAGGCGAAGGAACTCCAGGGGGAGATGGCTACTGTCAGGTGGGCCCTTCGGCCATCGTACGTGTGGTAGTAGAGGTAGTCTATGCTGCTGCTCTATTGGACACCGGGTCTCAAGTGACCATAATATACCGGCACTTCTACGACCAGCACCTGAAGCATTGTCCCCTGCGGTCGGCGGAACATATGAAAGTGAGGGGGTTGAGCAACGAAGATTACCCCATCGATGGGATTGTGAGCGTTCAACTGGAGATACTTCAATTGAATACCGGCAAGAAACATCCCATGAGTGTGGAGGCAATGGTGTGCCCAAAACCTCAAGGACAGTGTCTGTATCCGGTCATCCTGGGGACAAATACGGATATAGTACGAGCTGTCATCAGAGCCTACTTGAAGGAGACTAATGAATTGCCAATGGCCGATACCCGCCTAGATCCTGTACTGAGAGAGGAGTGCAACCGAGTATATGCCCTAGAGCGTCACGGGGACCTCTACAATCGTCAACGCGGACTGATGACCATTTCACCAGGGGGAGTGAAACGCATGGCCGTCTGGTGCTGTTATCCGGATCGGGAGGAGACCGATCATCTGTTCTCACTGGAGAGTGATCCTGAGGAAGAGATCCAGAGAGGGTATCGGGTAATACCTGAAGTAAAAGAGTGGACGACCCGAGTTCCTCTCCGAACCCATGTGTATATACAAAACATCTCCCCATTTCCAATGGACATCGATGTAGGAGAAAGTCTGGGCAGTATATATCCCGTCAGCCCGGTGGAAACCGCGCCCCAGGTGAACGCCGCTGCCGTAGGTGAGCGGTTAGTCGACCTGGACTTCAACTTCGGGGATTCGACCCTGCCGACCGAGTGGAAGGATCGACTGACAGCCAAGCTGAAGGAAAGAAAAACAGTATTTTCTACCAGCGAAATGGATGTGGGCCGCAGTCGCAGCGCCCAACACACTATTAGGCTGAATGACGCCACTCCGTTCCGTGAACGCTCTCGTCGTATCGCCCCCAGGGATGTGGACGATGTAAGGGATGTCCTGGAGGAGATGAAGACCGCTGGAATACTGACGGAGTCGCGGAGTCCTTATGCATCCCCCATAGTGGTAGTAAGGAAGAAGAATGGATCTGTAAGATTGTGCGTCGATTATCGAACCCTAAATAATCGTACGGTACCTGACCAATACAATCTCCCTCGTATTGAAGAGATCCTGAACGCTCTGAACGGGAGCCAATGGTTTAGTGTGCTCGATTTGCGATATGGGTACTACCAGGTACCCATGAGTGAAGAGGATCAGGAAAAGACTGCCTTCGTCTGTCCCCTGGGCTTCTACCAGTTCACGCGTATGCCCCAAGGTATATGCGGAGCCCCTGCTACCTTCCAGCGGTTGATGGAAAAAACAATAGGGGACATGAATCCTCGGGAGTGCCTGGTTTACCTGGACGATATCATTGTCTTTGGGAAGACCTTAGAAGAACACGAGGAGAGGCTACTGAAGGTGATAGATCGTCTTGGCCAAAAAGGATTGAAGCTATCACTCGACAAGTGTAGGTTTTGCCACACCTCAGTGACCTACGTGGGACACATCGTGTCTGCCCAGGGGATTGCTACTGATCCAGCCAAAGTAGAAGCGGTGGTGAACTGGCCGCGTCCCGATAATGTCGCGGAACTGCGATCCTTCCTCGGGTTCTGTGGGTATTACCGTCGGTTCGTAGAAGGGTACTCTAGTCGAGCTAAACCCCTGAACAATTTGCTGAAGATATACCCTGAAGATACTGGGAGAAAGGCCACGTCGGCCCGTCAACCGTTTGGTGATAAGTGGACGCCTGAGTGTGAACGGGCCTTCCTGAATTTGAAGAAAAGCCTGACTGAAGCACCAGTGCTTGCATATGCTGACCCAGAACAACCATATGTCCTGCATGTGGATGCCAGTCTCAATGGACTGGGCGCTGTCCTTCATCAGAAACACCCCGAGGGTCTTCGGCTGGTAGCCTACATCAGCCGCAGTCTGACACCCAGTGAGCAGAAATATCCGGTGCACAAGTTATAGTTCCTGGCTCTCAAATGGGCGATCACGGAGAAACTTCATGATTACCTCTATGGTGTTACGTTTGAGGTAAGGACCGATAACAATCCCCTCACGTACATCAATACTTCCGCCAAATTGGATGCCGCCGGACACCGATGGTTGGCGACACTATGTAATTACCGATTCTCCCTGAAGTACAAGCCAGGGCCTCTGAACATTGGGGCCAATGCTCTATCACGACGACCAGGATTGAGTGCCACCCCTGATGATGATGAATGGGAAGAGATCCCTGGACCTGGGATGCGTGCAATGTGTAGTATAGCGGCCGTCATCAATGATCAGGTCGCATTCTCTGAACTAAGAGTTGCCGATTCGTTAGGGTGCCAGTCGCAAGCGATCCCTGCAGCCTACTGCGGCCCCGCAGGGATGAACATAACCCAGGACAAAGTCATAAGATGGAAAGACTTAGTAGACTATCAATTAAGAGATCCAGTGATCAGCATAATTCGACAAGCCGTTCAACGGAAGAACCCTGCTCTATTGAAGAGTGCTCCCCGAGATCTGGTCGCGTTACTCATGCGTGAGGTGGACAAGTTCGAGATAGATAATTGTTTGCTCTATAGGGTAGTTCCATATCATAACCACCCTGATAGGCGACAACTAGTTCTACCCCAAAACTTGAGATATATGGTGTTGAAGTCTCTACACGATGACCACGGGCATCTCGGGGTAGAGAAGACTTTTGGGCTAGTCCGAGACCGGTTTTTCTGGCCCAAGATGCGGGAAGCGGTGGAACAACACTGCCGCCGTTGTTCCCGGTGCGTTCAACGCAAGACGTTGCCTACCCGAGCAGCTCCCATGGCCCATCTAAAGAGTTCTGGTCCAATGGACCTGGTGTGTATGGACTTCCTGTGTATCGAACCTGATAGTCGAGGAATCGGTAATGTGCTGGTCATCACGGACCATTACACCCGCTATGCACAGGCCTTCCCCACAAAAGACCAGAAGGCTATCACGGTCGCGAAAGTTCTATGGGAAAAGTTCTTCGTTCACTACGGTCTTCCAAACCGACTTCACTCCGACCAAGGGCGAGATTTTGAGAGTACTCTGATCCGAGAATTACTTAAAATGCTGAACATCGCCAAATCCCGGACGACGCTGTACCACCCTGAAGGAGATGCTTTACCTGAACGATTCAACAGGACCCTGTTGGACATGCTTGGAACCCTGAAGGGAATACAGAAAACAGAATGGAGTCGTCATGTGGAGACTTTGGTACACGCGTATAACTGTACTCGCCATGAGTCCACGGGGTTCTCCCCGTACTTCCTCATGTTTGGGCGGGAGGCCAGACTTCCAGTAGATGTGCGTCTCCGAGTATCAACGGATGGGATATTCAATAACACTCATTTTAAGTACGTGCAAAGGCTAAAAGACAGTCTGCAACAAGCTTACCAACAGGCTGAGAAGTCTACAGCCAAACTGAATGCTGGTAACAAGAGACGTTATGACAATAAAGTCAAGTATCGAGAGTTACGTCCTGGGGATGCAGTGTTACTTCGTAATTTGGGAATCCCCGGAAAACATAAACTGGCGGACCGGTGGAGAGATGGCGTATATGAGGTGGAGTCACAGATGCCTGGCCTCCCGGTTTATCGCATCAGAGACACCGATGGTCGGGTAAAGGTTTGGCATCGTAATCACCTTCTCCCCATCCCCCAAGTGGGAGATGAAGAAGAGAAACTACAGGCCACACCGCTCAACGGTGAGTTCGATCTATCAGAAGTGGGTCAAGAGACTGTAACTAACGAGACTCACTCTGAAACTCCGGAAGACCCTATGGAGGGACGCTCTCAAAGGGACCACCCCGCAGAAGGGGCATCTCCCGAAGGAGCTACGGGTAAAGGGCCCCGTAGGCCAATGCCTACTAAGGTGGCACCAACAGGCCAGCCTTTGGATCCACAGAGCCCGTGTTTTGTACCCTCAGAGACATTTCTCCCCTCAAGGGAAGAGGCTAGGCCTCAGGACTATGCTTATTACTCCCCCGAGGGAGTTGCCGAAGAACAACTCCGACGGAGTCAACGAGTTAGGTACCCGCCAACTAGGGTTACTTACGATCAAATGGGGGCACCCCATTATGAGGCTCAGCAGTGTTCTCGTAGTAAGATACAGTCTGTGATTGTGATGCTCAACGAATTATGCAATCTCGTTTAGAGTTACCTGTGCTAAGTTATATGTTTACTGCATTTTTATTATATAATTTTTGTACATTGGTGGGAAGTTATGTGGTCCAAGCGAGGACGTTGGAATTTTCACCAGGGGGAGGATGTAGCCAGGTCCCCCTCGCGTGTAGTCAGGTTCCCCCACCCTCGCGCACTCACCCCCTCCTTCCTAGTTGCGAGCGCGCGTGTGGATCGGGCTGGAGCGGAAGCATAGTGATCCCTGGTAGCTAGGGACGCGAGCGGCGAGCAGGCCGGTTGCCGGGGACGCGATCGGGCCGTCGCTAAGGCCGCGATCGCGTTGCCACCGGCCCGGCGGCTCGGGAAGCAGGGCGCCGCATACACAGGGCTGTTGCGCATGCGCAATGGCAGTGCACAGCGCGGGAGGCTCAGACAGCTCGCGCATGCGCGAGAATAGACTGCCAGCCCCCAGGGTGCTTTGGGGCAGAGACACCTGACGCCAGGGAGCCAATCAGAAGGCCGGATTCCCCTGCTCCCAGTTAGATACATTTCCCGGGGTTTTGCAGCTACGCAGGCACTCAGGATCCGGACCAGCTAGGGGTAAGAGGTGGATGCAGGGGTCAGTGACCCTCTGCATAGGCCAGCAGCCCCCAAGGTCCCAGTTAGGTCCTGAGTCATCTAATAGCTTGTGGAGCTTAGGGACAGGCCCTAGATAGGGACACTGCCCCCTTATTTGGTCAAGTAGTCAGGGACACAGAGCGGAAGCCGTGCGGCCCTGCGAGGTGGGTTCTGGGCTCAGAACACCACCCAAGACCCTAAGACTAGGAGAGACATTGTTCGCGCTGGACTTTCAACCCACGCAGTGTGGAGGACAACGTCGGATCGTGCGGATTGATATCGCGGTACCCGTGGCTGGAGCCCGGGCAGGTAACCTGCAACTCACGTGCACCAACCAGGCCTATCACCAAACATAGTGGCTGCGCAGTCACACACACATATGCACAGTGGTATTTGACTCTGGGAGTACGAGACATTTGGGTGGGGGTTACTGGACACAGGGTGGGGTCACATTGTGGGTGGTAGCGTCCGCCGTGACGCCTAGAGGTGGTAGCGTCCGCCGTGACGCCTAGAGGTGATAGCGTCCGCCGTGACGCCTAGAGGTGATAGCGTCCGCCGTGACGCCTAGAGGTGGTAGCGTCCGCCGTGACGCCTAGTGTGGTTAGTGTCCGCCGTGACACCCAGTGTGGTTAGCGCCCGCCGTGGCGCATGATGATGTTATGATGTTATTGAGTGATATATGTGTTTCCATGCAGTAAAGCCAGTCCTGTTTTATATTCGCTCGTGTTGTGTGGTTGTTTCCTGTGAGGGCCTCCTCCCACTCCGTTGGGATCCCTCCCAGGTGGAGGCGTTGCACCTAGAGATGTATGATATGTATGTACCCCAGGTTCCCCAAGCGGAGGCTTAGGCTCCTGAGAGCCACACAGGTTGCACAGCAGGTAGTAGCGGCGGTATTCATAGGGAATACCCGTTACATGTACAAGGGACATTTACCTCCAAAATCTCACTGCATATGGAGATACCTGTGAACACACATGAGATATGACGGAAATAAGCTCTCTCTTTCAACTCTGTATATATAGCCCTATTCACAAAATTCTGTTAATTTTCAATCAATGAAAAATTTGTAGACATTTGAACATCTCTAGCTAGGAGGTTAAAACCAATGCTTTAAAGATAAAGAGAAAAGGTGGAAACTTACAGATTTAATCATATTCAGCACTATAAGATTCAGTTGTACCACTACTTTTTTGAAGTGTGTGAATTCATATTTCCTCCTTATAAATGAAACTTAACTGGTTTAAATACACTGTCTGTTGTGATAGAAAATGTTAATATATATATATATATATATATATAAATCTATAAAAGAAAGAATGTTTTATAAAATATATTGAAAAGGACTTTATTATGTGCAAGTTTAATAACAATAAAAAAACTTTTTATTATATCACTGCCAATGTGTTTTAAGTGTGCTAACACTCTTCCTTAGGGCAAATGAATGTTGCTCGCTGGCTTTAGATTTATATAGCTGCCCTTTTTAACAAGATAGTAAATTGACTAATTGAATAAGTGAAACCAGTTGCAGTGAATTCAACTATCGATGGGTCAAAATGTATACAAAAGTCATTACTAGAAGCAATGTTGACTTGATACAATGATGAATGATAACATGAATTGAATTGATAACAATTTTAAAACTTGTTTTGCATAATCATTTTACGTTTAAAGAATAACAAATATAACACATAAATATATACATTTATTTTACCTGTATTTATATACATATGTACTGTACAGTATATAGACACACACACAAACAAAAAAGGAACTTCTCAAAACGAGCACTTAATACATTCATTTAGTCTTCATCTACACCATGTACCCCAGATCTAGTATTTGGCTCCCTTCCTTATTCTATCTATGGAGAGTCCAAAAAAAGAGCCTATTTTTCCTCTCTTTTACTTGTTCCCCATGAAAAAAGGTTGTTGTCAAACTTGTCTTGGCAGGAACCATTAGTGGGGGTGGTGGGGTTTGATAGCAATAACATGCAGTTGTTATGGTTCAAGTACAGTAGTACTATTTTCAACTTTGGCCATTGTCTGATATTGATCATTTTACTGACCTTTCTAGGCCAACCATATATGGATAAAACATACAACAATGAAAGACTGAAAAAGTAAGTAAGTGCTGCTGCTGCTTAATGTTTATTTTTTTTCCAAATAAAGGACTGTTTTGTGTTGATATTAAGCAGAATACCCCACCTAGTGCCCACTGAGATGCAAACTCTGTAACCCTCCCTGTGTTCTCAGCGTGGGAAAACTCTGTTTGTATTCAGTGCACCAGTAGCCAGAACAGTGCCTCTGCTGTGATAGGGACCTCGCCCTTAACATAATCATGTTGGTCAGAGAAGAGGCTGGAATACAGCTGACAGACACATGCAAAAGATATATTAAAAACAGAAATACTGATTGAACAGACAAACACTAATCATGATACAGTAAGATTATTGGGAGATCGGCAGAAACGGCTTGAATTATATAAAGAAGATGTATTCCCCCATAATAAAAATACATTTAAGAAGGTGGTGAATTACTATAAGGACAATAGGGTTGATATTTGTAACCATCAGGAGAAAGCACTGAGACTAAGACCCTAATTGAGACCACAGACCAAGCGGTTTGAATTTTTTCGAGTAGTGTCTCTGAGGGAAGCTCCTGCCTGGGCAGGACACAAGAACGCAGCACAAAGACATTCGTTTAAGACAAGAGGATGCAGATCTTCCACACAAAAAAAAAGACTAGAAACGGAAGGTACAAGAGAAACTCTAATACTGCACTCTCAAACAAGGTTGAAAATACAAATTATTTAATAGTTAATTTATCTATTCACATTTTGTCTAGCTGAGATCTCAATATTATCCAAGGGTCCTTAATTTGTATCCAACGCTGAATTTGAACGTGGTGGTGGTGATGCTGGTGGTGGTGCTGGTGGTGGTGGTGGTGCTGGTGGGTTATAATTTAGCAGTATTTCCAGTTGTATACATGTCCCCTCAAACCTCCCCCTGGCTTCCTTTAAAAGCAGACCGTTTCCACTTCCTAGCTGCCAGTACAATGTTCATTTTGCACAAAATGGAGTACACGTGAGACACCTGGGAGATATTTGACAGTGGAGCTTTCCTTCTCCTTCTCCTTCTCCTCCTTCTCTTCAAAGCGGTTTAGCCTTATGCTTTTTTCAGAGCTACCTGTACTAGAATTCAGCTAAGATGCAAAAAAATGCAAGTTTGTTCATGCCACACAGCCAGAATGAAAACACTTCTAAAAAAGGCTTTTTCACTTGGTTTGGACATGCAAAAAGGGTTTATAGAATCGCAAAGCCTGTGTAGCCTAGTGCTCATGGCTATGGGTTTCCCGGCCCTACAACATAAGTCCTGGTAACTGCAAGCAGTGTTACGGTTAGTCCTTCCTCATGTGCCAGCATGAGAGTCCGGCAGCACACTATTAATTGTATTTAATTATAGCCATAGCCAGGTGCAGGCTAGTGGCAGTTGGAAGCATCATGCCTGGGGGGGGGGGGGGGTTACAGGTGTCAGTACCGTGGGGTGATGCCTGATCCACCCTCGGAACATCCCAGTTTTGGGGCAGAGTCACTAACACTTCCCTCAGGTATATAAGATCCTTCCTTCCCAAATTGAAGGAGAGATTCCAGGATGTAGCCTACTTCACAGTGAGTGAGGTGGTTCTGCCTTACCCCATCAGGGGCTGAGGGGGTGACGTCTTGCCCAAAGGGCCTCCAGTCTTTGGGGGGCCTAGTAAGGGACAATGCAACAGTGAGATGCGAGGGAAGGTGATCATCATCAGGGTATATAGAGTACTTCTCTTGCGTGGGAGATGGAATCAGCTGGCCTGCCATTAAATGGTACAAAGTTCCATGTCTCCTGTCTGACTTACTGGAAAGGGGTTCATGTGGGGTTACTCTCTGCCCTAGCAAATCTCTACAGGATGTAGGTGCTGCACCAGGTGGATCAGAACCCGTTCCCTTCCCCATATCAACGCGGAGACTCAGGCTTCCTGACAGGCAACAGGTGAGCCAGTACAGTACCAAGGTACACCAGCAACAGCCACATATCCCTTGGGGATGGGGTGAGAAGGTGTTACAGATATATATTACAATTTAATTAGTAAGATAAGTTCATTCAGTATGCACAATATATTTAGAAGTATTACATTTGCATGTGGCGCAAAGAAATCAGTATTTTTTTTACAGAAGTAGCAAATGAGTGAACACTTGATCTTAAGATGATCAAATCTTTCTAACTACTGTAAGTCAATTTATAAGGGTCAGATAATTGCCCTCTCAAGTAAGTGCTGAATGAATGTTACCATGTTTGATATACAAGTGCAAAAGACAATACAATACCAACACACATTCTCATATAGAATGAAAGAATTTATGGATCAGTTAATGGGATGCACGTTTAATATTTGAAAAGTCACAACATTTCCAGAGAAGCAATAAAATAATGTGTACTTCTTACGGTCAATCTTTTCTGTACGTGCTCCCTTGTTGCAAGGTTTTGCCAAGTAAATTCTGTTATTTATCTATTTACATTTTGATGTCATGCATCTATTTCTACACTATTAACATCAGTATACAATTTCAGCTTTGTTGGCTGGTGGTAAATATTTTGGTTCAAGATTCAGCCCTTTTGTATAAATTAATTTTTAGCTTTTGAATATAAGCCATATATTTATATGAACGTGCTATCAAAAAAAGAATAGATTTTCATGTGGGAGATTATTTGTTGCTTGTAAAAGCACGATATTGCTTTTCCTGTGTAATAGAGTGATGGCTGTGATCCAGTAAATCACAGTAATGCAGATTTTCGTTATGATCAGCAGCCAAATACAGCAAAATGAAAGAAGCATGAGCATAATCAGCAGAATATAGTGTCTTCTAGCCAGCAGGGATATGTCACAGCTTCAGGCAGAATTCACTATCTTTATTTTATTACATTGACCACATTCTGAGATACCATGGGTCAGAAGAAGGTCATGGAAAAAGAAACCCCACTGAAGAATTCTTTATACAGTAGTATACTTTATTGTAATATTATTTTTCAAAGACCATACTTTTCTCTTGGTATTCTAGAATTTTCTTCGTAAACATTTACTACACTTTTGGGGTATTATAAAGTTTTTTTTAATTATTTTTCTACATGCATTGTAATGTGTCACAATCATTTAGCTATTTATTTATAAAATGTTTTACCAGGAATTAGTACATTGAGAGTTACCTTTCGTTTTCAAGTATGTCCTGGGCACAGAGCTATGATGACAAATACATGGTTACAAATACATAGTTACATTGAGTGAACAGGGGTATACATTATATATAAGACATTGCATGCACATGTAGCCATGGCTGATTCTGGCTATACGTCTGCCCTCCTTGGCATGCAAGTCGTAGTAGGTGCAGGAGGTGTCAGGCCCATCTTGGGTTTTCACCCCACTATGCAGCTTCCTTGAGTGGCAGAAGTGGAGGTATAGCAGGATCTGTGTGTTGCCCAATCCGGGTGCAGACCTTGTGCCCTCCCCTTCTGCACTAAGGAAGGGGCATGCCTACATTTAAGGAGTTCTAGTCTGCAATCAGAGAGAGCACAAGTGAGGAAAGTGTGCTGTCTCACCCTGCGGGAAGGGATTATACGAGCAGTCCAACTAGGGGACTCTGATAAGGCCTAAGGACATATCTGACTCAGAGACCATCCAGAACCATGGGATCCAAAGAGAATTCGCTGTATGTACTGTCTGCAGTGGATGCCAATAAAGACTCCTTTTCAATATACTCTGGCCTGAGGGTGCAGTTACTCAGAAAGAGAATAACAGTGTTCTATCTTGGAGACTGCATCCAGCACTCCTGGAACCTGTGGTAGATGGAGGCGCAGCGCAAAGAGAAAGAACCATGAAGCCACAACTAAAGACTGTTCTGTTTCACCACAACATCGCGGAACCTCAGCATCTCCTGGACATCAGCAGGTACTTGCACCAACAGACACCTGTAGCAAGGGCAGATCTCCCAGAGGGGGGTGGGGAGGGGGGGGGGACGCAGCGCAACAATTGGAGGTGCTGCTGAGAAGCAGTAGCAGGGCAGGATTCAGAGCAGCACTGATATATAGTGTGGAAAGTGGTGGTGCTCAAAATATCACATGTGATTCTATAATCAACTTGTTAATAAAATATTAATAAATGTCCAGATGTTGAAAAGATGTCCAGTATATATAATAATTACTAATAAAGCCTGAGAGGGATATGTGCCTTGTGGTGTCCCCTTGACAACCGCAAATAAAAACACACCAATAAACACCAAATTATATAAGGCAGTATGTAAAGTGGTTTAGAGCTGTATACAGGATATATATCAGGGCACTATGGCCAATTACCTGCCAGCTTCCATGAACATCTTTGTAGCATTCATGGCGAGCAATCTGAAGTATGTGAAGATCCAGAGATGTGGTGTGTAGCAGAGCACAGCTAAACGGCAGCCAAACTTGACAAAATATGAATAAAATCCAAGGCAATCTCCAAATAAGCAGATCAATTAATTGCAGGCTCAGCAACAATAGGACTAAATGAACGCACCTACACCTTTCATGCCTGAGCACCTTAATAAAGTGCTCCGGCATAAAATGCGTAGGTGCGTTCATTTATTCCTATTGTTGCTGAGCCTGGAATTAATTGATCTGCTTATTTGGAGATTGCCTTGAATTTTTTTTTATTTTTTGTCAAGTTTGGCTGTCATTTGGCTGTGCTCTGCTACACACCACATTTCAGTGCAGCACCGCAGGATAAGGAAAGGGGGAACCTCTCTCTGAGGCTATACAAGGGAGGGGGTTATCTGGAAACTTACCTAAATAAAATATATGCTGGAGCGTACCCTGAGGCAACGTAAGGGAGTGTTGCTGGGACAGGACACCAGGGGTATTGTGCCATAGCACCCTCAGTACTTTGGGGGAACCACCAAGTGTTGGGTCACTGGGGTTATACTGTGGGTACAGTTGTTATATGTTATATGTTTTAGTATGTGTGTACTGTAAACCTTAGTTACATACATTGGGTGGTGTATTACTCATTACTGTGTATTGGTTCCTGTGAGGGTTTATCCCGCAAACTCTGGGATCCCTCATAGATGGGGGCACTGCATGCAAGGAGAAAGAGCTCACCCCAGGCTCCCAGAGGTGAAGGCTTAGGCTCCTGTGAGCAACAGGTACAGCAGCACACATAGTTGCCAGCGTACTTCCCGTATTTCCACGTATTTCCTTGTGGCTACATCCTCCTTCACCCAATACCTCTACCCCCAAGAAACAAAAATAAACACAACAACCCTACTATCCACCTCCTCTACCCCCCAAAAAAACTGAAACACATACAGCACAGTAATGGTAGAAGGGAGAAGGAGAGTCTCAGTGAGTAAAGACACTGACTGGCACTGAGTTTGAACAGTGGAACCTAGTTCAATGCCAGGTGTTGGCTCTGTGTGACTTTGGGAAAGTCACTTTATCTCCCTGTGCCTCAGGCACCAAAAATATAGATTGTAATCTCCACGGGGCAGGGACTGTGTCTGCAAAATATCTCTGTAAAGCACTATGTAAAACAGGCAGCGCTATACAAGAACAAAAAATTACTTATGGGCAAAATTACTATTATCCACATATGGATAATAGAGCATTTGCCCGTTATAAAATCAAACATTAGACAGCCAACATAAATAAGGTAAATAAAACATTCAACTTACCCCTGCCATCATGAAGGGTGTCCTCGTCAGCATACTCCAGGTCCATGTCCTCCGTGCCAGCAAGAATACAATAAACAATACAATCTTATGGCTCTAACCCCTTAATCTCCTTAGCGGTTAATAACCGCTATAGTATTAAGGGGTTAACCCACCCTCCCCCGCTACCAAACCAGGAGGCCTAACAACCCACCCTGGGACCATAATTCTCACCCTGTACCCATTGATTGGCACAGTGGTATATCATACCCATATAATATGGGCATGATAAGCCACTATAGCAGTCAATAGTCAACCTAATAAAAATAATTAAGGACAAAAAATATATAATAATCAAAGAAACATACAAGCACCTAAACACCCCAACAATAAAAGAACTAAAAACCCTCAACTACACATCAATTACCTTAATCTATCACTACAACAGCAAAAGAATTCCAAGTATGTTATTCCAAAACATAAGAATATAAATAAATAAACACCTATCCAACCAATCAATTAAATAAAACCAGTAGCCAACAAAACAAATAATTAATATAAAATGCTAGCCAATCCTAAAATGTACTAAAAACACGCCATCCAAATTGAAAACAATTTAATCCAAATAATAAACAGAAATCGGAAAAAGCAATCAATAGAAAACAAGCATTTGCCAAAATATGCATTGGCTGTCACTGTATTTATCTGTAGGGGCACAGATTAATACAGTATCAGTCAATGTGCAAGCAAAAACATAAAAATAAGTAAATACAATGAAAAAACCTGAAAAAATACCTCTGATTCTGACGTATCTGGAAGTTCTCGACCCAAAACGTCGTCACCGGCAATCCATCTCCATCCACCTTGAAGATCAGGAACCAGGTAACAAAAATCTTATTTTCTTTAATCTTCTTTCACCTTCTTCTATCTTCATCTGTCATTATTTTCAATCCAAAACTCCATGGTAAATCCAAACTGATATTGTCACTTCAACTTCTTACGCTAAAATGAGACGTACAGAACTTTTATAGGGCCTGTGACATCCCATTTTAGGGTCAGATGGTACAGCCCAATCCGATTGGATGCTGTATCGTGTGCCCGCCTCTTTTTTTTAAAGGATGTGACGTAATCTCTAAGAGAGGTATGTCCCATCCTTAAAACCACATGGCTATATCACATGGTATTACAGCCAATGGGACTGAAGACAATTTCATTGGTTGCTGTACCATGTGATAGGTCACACAAGTTCAAAAGGATGTGACATCACTTAAAGAGATGATTTCACATCCTTAAAAGAAAAAACAAAGAGGAGGGCACATGATACAGCATCCAATTGGATTGGAGCCCTACCATCTGACCCTAAAATGTGACGTCACAGGCCCAATATAAGGCATTTATGTCTCATTTTAGCTCAAGAAGACGACGAGACAACATCCGTTGAGGATTAAACATGGGGCACTTTGGATTGAAAGAAGGAAGAAAGAATATTAAAGAAAAGAAGAAAATAATTATAGATAAAGATAGAAGATGGTGACAGAAGATCAAAGAAAGATGTTTTTACCTGATTCTGTTCTTCAAGGAGGATGGAGTTGGATTGCAGTGGATGACATCGCGGGTGGGGATAGTGGGACCGGGGTGGTTGGTTAGGCCTCCAGGGTGGGTTGCAGGGATGGGGATAAACCCCTTAATTATTATAGCGGTTATTAACTGCTAAGGTGATTAAGGGGTTAGGGGCCATTAGATTGTATTTTTTATTGTATTCTTGCTGGCATTGCAGGACATGGACCTGCAGTATGCTGATGAGGATGCCCATCATGATGGCAGGGGTAAATTGAACATTTTATTTACTTTAGTAATGCTGGCTGGACAATGTTTGATTTTATAACGGGCAAATGCACTATTATCCATATCTGGATAATAGTCATTTTGCCCATTACTGTAGGAGGTGGGTAGTAGGATTGTGTTTTAAAATATTTATTTTATTTTTTTAACTAAGTTAGGGCAAAATTCCACCATTGGATTCAAAAAGATAATCTATGACCTTATGGGTCTTGGTATAACACAGTCCTGAAACGGTGAACATGCAGCTAAATTTCTAATACCATATGCCCCATATTATACACAGTGCCCAAAATACACCAAACATTGACCAGACCGCTGGGTCGACCCAACATCTCAGCATGCTGGTCATTGTGTCAACCTGTTTTACAATACACTGACTTTTGGTTGCAACCCCATGTATTGATATTACCTAGTTATCTAAAGGACACTACACATTTCCTTAACCAACTTAAGGCCCTACCCATGGTCCATCCAACCCACACTCTCCTTCTCACCATGGCTGTGACAAGCTTATACACTGTGATTCCCCATGGTTACAGATAATAGACAGTCGAGGATATTTTATGCAGTTCTTCAATCTATGTGGGACCCCCATTGCCTTATTGTTAGATCTCATGAGAGTAGTAATAGATATACTATCTGATTACCAGTATATGCAACACATTTTATATTACGGCAGATATATAGATGATATATTCCTATTGTTGACAGGCACATAAACAGAACTTTTTAGCCTTTGTCAACTATCTTAATTCATTAATTCATTAGAGCACTGTCTATTTAAGACTAGCATTTGCTTTACAACACTAATTCATGGCACACGACTATGTATATTTTACCAAACTGGCGTTACAGCACCTTTTGTTGCTCTTTTTACTTTGTGCCCCTTTGAGAGGGTTTTTTTTATCACAATTTTGCATAGTAATGTACTGTACCTTGAGAAAGGCAAGTGGTCTGAAACTTCGATCACCATCCAATACATATGTGTACCGTTTTTCACAAGACAACATGACTACCACTTCTTCCTTCCTCTGGGATTGTCAGGGTTTCCATTTCACCGTGGGACCATTGTTGCTGTGCATCTGTGGAAATTATTTCATTCATGTGAGTGCACTGCTTTGAGAACTATTAATATATATTTGCATAGTTGAGGTTGAAAAAAGACATATGTCGTTTGAGTTCAACTTATGTTAAATTTAGACAGATATTCATCCTATATTTGTATTTACAGAACATTGATCAGGAAGAAGGCAAACAATAAAAAAAACTGTGAAACATTATCCAGCGATGTCTCATAAAGGGAACAAATACATTGCTTCCTTCTCTAGTAATGGCAATAAAATTTCTCCCTGAATCAGCAACCTTTCTATGTTTACAGTGGCGGCCGACCTGAGTCTAAATCGGCTAGATCTGCGGCTCTCAGATAATCCCGGTTAGGTGCGTTTTAAAAAAAAAAAATTGCCCGGAGTGAATTGCGTTATTTTAGCGCTCGTTATATTAGCATTTTATTCTCGCTGTCTGCAATACTGCAATGCCGTGTAAAAACTCAGGGGGCGTTTGTGAGCTGTTGTCTTGGAAGTCTAATACCTTCGCGGTTCAACTTACATCAGTACACAGTCTGTTTGTGCGCGGACAGTAATTGTAAATTTGCATATTTAAAGTATACATGCATTTGCAGTGCAGTACTGTACAGTATGTCTCATTTGAAAATTGTTGAAACGCATAATGTAGGCGTGTACAGTACTGTAACAGTGTCACATTTCGGCATATACAGCGCTCTCCCCTCGCTCAGGATAATTAACTGCACTGCAGGGTATTTCAACTTCTTATCTTATCTACAATGCAGTACATCTCTTCCACACAATTCCTTTGAACGTGTGTCTGGTTTCAATCACATTCCTGCTTGCGCCTGTAACCTTGCCCACCACTGCTTGCTTGCTTGAGTGAGTGACCAAAAAAAATAAAACAGAAAAAAATGTTATTCTAATTTTTTTTATTTTTATTTTCTCCACAAGCCTGCAAAAACCATCTTGATACTGTAGTACGATATTCAATCTGTGCTGTAGCTTTTGACTTTGACCCTGTGCGTTTGACTGCACATGGTTGATTCGTGTGCTTTTAACTGTACGTACTGAAATTATAGTACAGTATGTCATTATCTTTGAACTTCATGCAGCTGTACCCTGTAGCCCCATCCCTCACGAACACACACAAGGCTAGCTCAAGGATTTGAAATTCCACAGAGTCGTTAATTTTCTGAATCATGACATTGTGTTCTTAATCCGTCCATAGCCGAGCTACAAAGCCTCACTGCGCCTGCGTGTAATCCTCTTTGAGATGGGAGCTAGCTGCTTACTGCGCATGACTCACCCAATCCCCAACCCTTTGAGGCTTTGTTTACGGTAACGCTTTGGAAAATCCCTTCTCGAATTTGATTTGCACATAGCATCACCTCTCTATGCGCCTGTGTGTAATCCTCTTTCGGATGGGAGCTAGTTGATTACTGCTCATGCACCTGTAACTTCACCAACTACTGCTTGCTTGAGTGCCCCCCCCCCAAAAAAAATGTAATTATAATTTTTTAACTGTTATTTTATTTACAAGCCTGCAAAAACAATCTTGATATTACGATATTCAATCTGTGCTGTGGCTTTTGACTGCGACCCTGTGCGTTTGACTGCACATGGTTGATTTGTGTGCTTTATATGTACTTTATTTGGGGGTGTAGGGATCAAATTATTATGTTGAACTGCCTTTTGAAATTACTGTACTCTACTATATGTTATTTCTTTGAACTGCTACACAACTAATCCTTCATCCCTCCCTCACGTACACACAAACTCTTATCGACAGACACCTCCACAGAGTCATTCATTTTCTGAATGTAATCCTCTTTGAGATGGGAGCTAGCTGTTTACTGCGCATGACTCACCAAACTCCCACCCTCCACAGAGTCATTAATTTTCTGAAGCTAGTCATTGTGTTTTTAATACGTCCCTAGCCGAGTGTCAATCACCTCACTGCTCCTGCATGTACTGTAATCCTCTTTGAGATGGGAGCTAACGCATGACTCACCCAACCCCCCCAACCCTTTGAGGCTTTGTTTACGGTAACGCTTTGGAAAATCCCTTCTCGAATTTGAAATGTAAATCTGATTTGCACAGCAGTGTGAGAATTGAGTGTTAAAAAAACCATTAACTGATTCATGTTGTTTTGTCATTCATTCTTATTCATTGGTGTACTGTAGGTGTGTGGGGGAGGGGGGTGTTGTCAATGATTATGATTAACAGGAATGTAAACAAATATTTATTTTATTTTATCAGGAACCAAAAAATACAAATATAAAAATAATCATGAATAATGCAGTCTTTATTAAGTTCTTCTGTCAGATTGAAATTGGATAAACATTTAGAAAACATTTGTAAATCATGGATAAACATGAATAATGCACATTTATAAGAATATTATTTAATAATATATAATGTATAATATATATATATATTATATTATATTACTATATTACTATATATATATATATATATAGTAATATAATTTTTTCCGTCTTTATCTTGTTCCTCATTCTGTGTACAGTACAGTTGTTCATTGAGAGAGGAGAGGTTTTGTGTACATCATTACTGCTGTTTATATACTGTACATTTGTCTGTACAAACAGATTAGATGGCACACAACACCCCACTTCCCCCCAGGCCATCCTTTTTTCCTGAAACGACAAGAAAACAAAAAATTAGTGCAGTTATGTGCGTACTGTATTATGGCATTGTGTGATTTGTAGTACTACTGTAGATGACAGGTGCTGCTTTCTCTGGAAAGAATAAAATTGAGCAGTTAGTAGGCATTTAGTACTGAAAAACTAGTCTATACTGGAACTACTGTATACTCTGACTACTGTTAAATACTACAGTATGTAACCAGATAGCTGGTACTGCTTTCTGTACAATTGAGCAGTTACTGTACTCTACTGTTGTTGCATACTGTATTATGGCATTATTGCATTGTGAATGCAGTTAGTACTGTCAAACTAGTCTATACTGGAACTACTGTATATATGTACTGTATGTACTGTACCATACTTACCTGTATCGTACTGTACTTACAATACTACAGTACAGTACTACTTTCCTGATGCTTGCCCATTGCGATCAATCACAATGGGCAACACAGTTGCAATATGGTCTATATATTTATTGCAGCGTTCCACGGTGAGTACATCGTTCCAAAAACTCATTATGCCTTTCGCCAATTCGTCCTTTTTGGAGGGTTTCACCACTTTCCGGATATGGACCTTCAGCTGATGCCAGACCATTTCGATCGGATTGAAGTCTGGCGATCTGTCATTGGAAAAAAAGGACAATTAGTTTAAGAGATACAGTACACAGTAAAAACAGTGGGGAAAAAATGAGACACGGTTACCGCACTTACTCCGCTGGCATCTTCACCCAGTTGATACCGCGCTCAAGGATATGCCCTGTTGACGCGGTGTGCTTTGGATCGTTGTCCTGGTAGAAACGGTGACCATCAAGGAACTCGCATGTGATTTATTCCACTATCTCAGGCACAATTTTGTCTTGGAAGAAAGCTTTATTCATGATTCCTATAACAAGAAAAGAAAAGTGCTCAAAAAACTGCACAATAGAAAAGTACAGTGCATACAGTAAGGCTACATTATATTTGATATATTTTATCTTCAAAGATGACAATGCATCCTGGTCCACGACTAGAGATGGCACCCCACACATGCAGCTTCACGGGGTGTTTTGGCCGCGGCTTCATAGATATGCGACCTTTTTTTGTGGAATGCAAAAGTTGCAAATCTCTCCAGCGACACAGTAGACTCGTCAGTGAAGATGCAATTCTGGAAAGTTTCCCCACTGTCGATCCACTGTCTGGACCACTCTTTTGATTTTGTTTGCATCCCTTATCATGGGTATGCTCTGTAATGACAAGGAATAAATAATTTTAGCGGTACAGTACAGTTTCCTAAACAACACTTTTACCTCCTGTACTGGCCAGTACTAACCTCACACGTCCATATTTCCATCCAATGCTGTGTCTCATCCTCTTTATGCTGGTCTTTGATACAGTGAGATTGCGATTTTCCTGCTGAGTGTATTTGACCCTTAATGCACTCTTCTCATCATTCTCCTCACTTATTTTGTCCACCAGAAGAGTTGTCTCCCTACAATGTAAAGAAAAAAAATCCGGTAAGTTACAGTGCAGTAGGCCACAATCACAGCATTACAGTATTACAGCACAGTTCTACTGTATCAATATGCAGCAATATAAAAAAATATATACTGTATACAGTACTGTTGTAATATAAATATAAATTGAAATAACCAAATATTGGAGACAGTAGATCAACAGTACACAATATATTGTTCTATTCATATGCAGCAATATAAGAAATATAAAATTGTTGTAATATAAATATAAATCTAAAAAATTTATATACTGTAGTAATATAAATATAACAAATATATATACTGTTGTAATATAAATATAAAAAATATATACTGTTGTAATATAAATATAAATATACAAAATATATATACTGTTGTAATATAAATATACAAAATATATACTGTATACTGTTGTGATATAAATCTACAGAAATAACAAAAATATTAGATACAGTGCTGTAGATCTATCATACAATATTTTATATAAAAATTGTTTTTTAGATTTAAGTTGTATAAATATACTTACGTATTAGTTACCTTTGGTGCCCTTTTGCGTTCTCTGTTTTTTACGTGTGCATGATAGCTCACGGTGGTTGCTGGCACAAAGATGCCAGAAGTAGCTAACCAGCGTTGGATAGCAGCAATTCGGTGTCCGCTCGTGTACATCTCCTTAATTCGCATGCTGAGCTCCTTGGAAATCTTTTTAACGAGCATTGCTGCGAGTAGAAAGAAATACAAACACAAGAATGTATATTCGATGTTTAGTCGATGTGTATTCAATGTGCAGTGAATCCACAAAATGGATGGTGTATTTATACGGTAATGACTCACATTAGAGTACGCCCAGTTTCAACACCTGTACCTCGTCGCCATGCATAAAAGGTTACACACTTTGCATAGCCCACCACTCGATGATCTTTATCTGAACTTGCCCTTGTCCAGATACTGCATTGTGCCATCTGCTTCCATGGATCAACCCCGATTCTACGGACGCAGGAACCCACTCGCCACTGCCATGCCTGTCATGCAGAAAAAGCGAAAGGCGGTTGCCGTTTCCACGCCAAGGCCAAAGCGACAGGCTAAGGCCAATAAAGAAAACCTTCTGCTGACCCCAAAGGCTAAGGGTTTTACTAGACATCAGCCTTATTATGTCAAGAAGAAATACGGTGATGTACACTCCACGCAAAACAAATGGCAGCCAACCCATTGAACCCGCAGACCACTTCCTCCCATACGCTTCGACAACCCTGCCGCCGCTGTCCCGGAAATCTTCAGCCCGTCTTCTCCACTCCTCATCCTCGACGCTGCCGCCGCCCTCCTGGAAACCCACAGGCCATCTTCTCCAGTTCTATCCGACGCCGCTGCCGCTGGTGCCTCTCAAATCCATGGGTCACTTTCTCCTTTGCGCTTAGACGACTCTGATTCTCGCCCGGAAATCCAGAGGTCACTTTCTCCATCCCTGTTCGACGACGCTGCCGCTTCTCCTCTACCGGATATCCACAGGTCACCTCCTCCATCCTTCTTCGACGACGCTGCCGCTTCTCTCCATGGAACCCCCATCTCATCCTCCGTAGCACCAATCCACCCAGATGTCCACACGCCATGCACAAGAAGCAGCTCGTTAGACCGGATGCTAAATGGGATAAGTGTGGATATCCCCGTGGACTCCATTATGCTGACAAAGATAGATCTGCTTCTGGAGACCATGCTAAATATGGAGCAACGGATGCTACATATGGATCAACGGATGGATCAACGGATGGAGAAGATAGAGGTTGACATAGCGGGTAAACATCATTTGCTCGGTGTTCATGCCCCTGTTTCCCCGATGCCGGAGCAGGAGGGTGGCATGGATGTGATGAATGGGAGCATCGACACCCTTCCATCACCAAGCGCACCCCCTCAACCAGAAGATGTAGTGTACATGTATGCCTTTGAGGAGGACATGACAACCCCGTCAAGACAACACCAGGAGACAACACGGCGACCAAGACAGGAGGAAAGCTTCCTCCCTGACAACCTACCCTCGCCCGTCGCCTCAAGCACACCCGCTCCCAGAAGACCTACATTTGCTCGCATCGATACGGGCATCGATACGATCACCCTGCGCGATCTGCCACCGGCTCTCAGGGAGAAGTATAGAGTGTTGAGTGCTGGTGCACCCCACAAGTATGCCTTGCACATTTTTAAGCACCATGTGCCCTACTCGTTGTACTGCGACTGGGCCTTTAGAGTGCCAAATAGAAAAAATGCTGTCCTGCGCTTCAGCCTAACAGTAGGCACCGAAGGTGTCAACCCGCCATGTTATGGATGTGAGGGAGCATATAAAGGACCCTAGGGTGACCGGAGTGTGTGGAGAGGTAGAAAAGAAATAAATCTCTTACCTTAGTTCTCCACTCCGGTCTGGGTCCTGCTCGCGCCTCTCTTCCAGTGTCCGCGTGCTGCCCTCAATAGATGCGAATGGTAGATGTGTGAAGAACAAGACGAAGCCCTATCTCCAAGGGTGAAACGCGTAGAGGAGGAAATCGTGGTGTAGCCCCCAAGTGTGTTGCCAATAAATCTTTTTGTATCATCCGGGACCTGTTTGGACTTCTGTCATGCGCAGTAGGGCCTTTAGAGTGAACTACGAAGGAAATCGCCTAAAAAAGGCGCATACAGACAATATAAGAAAGACCATTCTGCAGGAATTATGGCGCTTTTATTCAATTACAGATCCTGTAATGAAAAGCGTTCGAGACTGCATTAATGGCGTTTTGCGCCATGCAAGGCATCGGCCATGGAAGGACAATCTGGTGGGGTGCGTATTTGACGGAGTGTTCAACTGTTGAAATTTTTTTGTAAATGTTTTGTTCCAGTCCCTGAGGGCCGCAAACAGGCCCGGTTTTCAAGGTTGTCCTGAAAACTGGGCCTGTTTGCTGCCCTCAAGGACTGTAGTGGTGCAGGCCTGATTGTTCTGCACACCATCCCACTGCAAATGTTTTGACTTGCTGTTCTTGTGTAAAGGAGATGTTCCGTTTTGTATATTTTATGAATAAAGAAAGGTAAGACCATACTGTTGTGCTGAACTGTACTGTATATGTTTTGACCTGTTGTACTTAAATAAAGGAGATGTTGTTGTGTGTTTTAACTTGTATTTATACAGAAATGTTTTAACTTGCTGTACACACACACAGGACCTGCACAATTTCAGTCCCCGAGGGCCGCAAACAGACCCGGTTTTCAAGGTTGTCCTGAAAACCAGACCTGTTTGCTGCCCTCGAGGAATGTAGTGGTGCAGGCCTGACTGACTGTTTTGCACACCATCCCGCTGTATATGTTTCTTTAATAAAGGAGATGTGGCGTTTTGTATACTGTATTTTATGAATAAAGATTTTTTTTTAATCACAGGTAAGACCATACTGTTGTGCTGAACGGTACTGTACATGTTTTGACCTGCTGTATTTAAATAAAGGAGATGTGTGTTTTACCCTGAAAACCGGGCCTGTTTGCTGCCCTCGAGGACTGTAGTGGTGCAGACTGTTTTGCACACCATCCCACTGTATATGTTTTCACTTGCCGTTCTTTAATAAAGGAGATGTTGCGTTTTGTATATTTTATGAATAAAGAATTTGTTTTTATAACATGTGACTGTAAACCATACTGACTGACTGTAAATGCTTTTACTTTCTATACTGTACATAAATGTTTTCACTACTGTAGCAGTAAACAATACACCTGTTGATGTTTTGAATTGCTGGGCACTTAAAATGTTTTTACATTGTACAGTATTTGTAAATAAATGTTTTTGTACTTACTCCACCAATAAAAGAACATGCTGATTTTTTTTAAATTGTTCCATCGGCTCCTTTGATACTGTAACAAAATACAGTGTTTCTAGAATGTACACTACTGTTCAGGCACACTGTACTGTATACTGTAGGCATGCTCAGTACAAGAGTATTAAAAAAAATAGAAGACACATACACAGGCGGCACACTTTATTTGAGTGTGGCTCATTCCGCAAGCCGGGATATGTCCCGGCTTGCGAGCCGCACTCCCTCATATGCACGGTCACGCGTCATCGGGTGCCTGTGCCACCTGTACGCGTGCCCAGGGCTCCCCGAGGGAGCCCTGGTGTCGCGCGGATGTGAGGACATTATTATTTTCATTTGGGATGGTGATAGGGATATCCTGGAGGAGATTCTGTCATCCTTTAACATTAACGAGATGGGCCTTAAATTTACACATACTGTACACCCTAGCAGCATTGTCTTTTTGGATTTGGAACTATATATTGGCAAAGAAAATCAGATTCAAACAAGAACACACTTTAAATCAGTGTCAGCCAATAGCTATTTACATTATGGTAGCAACCACTATAAAAAGTGGCTAAACAACGTGCCTAAAAGTCAGTTCTACAGAATCAGGCGCAACTGCTCAGAGGACTCTGACTTTACATTACAGGGGAGGGATCTATCAAAGAAGTTTATGGAGAAGGGATATGATGTCTCTGTTGTCAACAAAGCATTTCAGGATGCAAGTCTTATTAAAAGAGATACACTACTGGAACAATCAAAAAACAAATCTGAATCATTGCGTGCAAGTAGAAAAAAGGAGTACAAATCAAATAATGCACCAAAATTTATCACACAATTTAATCAGTCTGCTCACCAAATTAGAAATATTTTAAATTGTCATTGGAAAATAATACGCAATGATCCTGTAATTGGCCACCTAGTACCTGAATATGCTCCAACTGTATTCAGAAAAGCGAGGAGTATTAAAACATTGCTGGCACCAAGTAAACTCAAAACCAAAAAGATTACTAATCAAGATTTGGTTCTGAAGGTGGGGAACTTTAGCTGTGGAAGAGGCCGGTGTCTCACCTGTAAACATTTGACAAAATCTAATAAATTTGCATCACACTCAAATGGTACGGCATATGAAATAAAAGACCATATAAATTGTCTATCAGAATATGTGGTGTATCTCATTTCATGCGAATGTGGCACACAATATATAGGCCGTACATCAAGAGCTCTTAGTACACTGTTCTTGGAGCATCGGCGAAACATTATAAATGGGTGTCAAACACACAGCCTCTCCCATCATTTTTGCACTAGTCACAACAAAGATCCTAAATCCCTTTCTGTTATGGGCATTGAGTTCATCCCCCCCTCCTATATGGGAGGAGATCGCTTCCAAAAATTATGTACCTGAGAAACTTACTGGATGTTCATTTTGGATACCAACGATCCCAAGGGACACAATGACCACATTGACATTAGTACCATAGTTTGAACACCCCAAGGGGTGTTCTCCAGAGGTCTGGATTGAATGCTTAGCATTCCCTTTGGGCTATGGTCTTCTGTCTGGTCATTGTGGTTCAATTCATTCATCCTGGGTATTGGTCAGTTCGTGCTCGGTACGATTCACTTCCACAAATGGTCAATATTTATTTTTATTTTTATTTATCTATTCATTTATTTTTAATTATTATTAGTTCATTTTGATTTTTATTTTTATTTTAATTATATATATATATTTTTTTTTTTTACTTTTATTTTTATTTCTATTCATAGGTTTATCTTTATTCCTTTTCATATATTATTTTCAAATCTTTTACATTCACACATATACATATTATTATGCATTAAACACTAATATTCTCATGTTAATATTTATTTACTCACACACTTAATATATATATATGTATATATTCTCATTAGATCACAGTCACCAACACAACAGTCTATTATATTTCTACATTAAGTATGACAACATCTTTCATGCACATGTTTAAATTAATCATCACAATATTCAATATCACATTCAAGTCACCTTCGCTTCCTTTTCTCTGTCGTTGCTTTGGATCCATCTAACTTTGCCTCCTCTGACTCCATGCTGATATCCAAACAATGGGTAACTATTTTGGTGATATATTAGTTAATTATTCTGGTGGCAATTATGGATTAATGTATATGATGTCATTGATCATTGGTTCAAATTAGATATTAGCGATTTGTATTTTGGACTAACCAATTGATGTTGTTTTCTAAGTAGTTTTATATAGGAAATTAATTATTTATTTATATATAAAAAATCATTTATATAATTTAGTAATAGTGTGTCACTTTAATATTGGTCTCTTTGTTTGAGATATAATAAACAATTAAGTAATATAGATTAGACTAGATCACTTATATCATATTGATATGTATATTGCTACCCAATGAGTTAGTTTCTAATGTATTCCTCAGATATGTTTTGTCAAATTCATCTTTTGTGTCTGTCTTGAAATAATTTCCAGTAATCTAATCAAAATACACTTTTTAGTGCTGTTTGTTTGTTGATTAATCTCCAGATCATCCACTCAATTATTTCTATTGATAACATCAGCATTGTTGTTTTATTCACAGTTTGCACACTACTCCTTAATAATCAATGGGGTCCTCACAATATGTGCTCCTCGTATGTTTATACTCATATGCATTGTATAATTGCTGCATTCAAGGTATTTATATATGTAATTGACTAAATTGACTGTTTTATTGCTTTATTGGCTAAATTACTGGTTACCTCCTTATAAATACCAAGGACTTGTGCTTGGAGGGTTCCCCTGAAGAAGTCATCATTTGATGCCGAAACGCATAGGGCGTGGCTAGATTTTGGCCGCCATTTGCCCACGAACATTGCTGCAGGTTGATTGTAGAACTCTGGCTCCCGTGTGCTGCTCTCCTGGCTTACAACCTAACACATCAGTTACACTGGAGGTGTCTGTTTCCTGGAGGGACCTATTCGATTAAACACCGAAGGCGAAGGACCCCTCTTCCGATTCGGGTTCCACGGAGGTGACTCACGTGACGACGCCATTGATTGCGGACGGATGCTGGTGATCGAGCTGCATGGCACATGAGAGCCTATCTCATACACGCCTATATTTGCTGTACTTTTGTGAGTGGGCATTTGTAAGATTTTATGTTCATTCAATACATTTTTATTGTGGTAATGCACTAGGTGTGCGCCTGTTTCTTTCTCTTTCCTTTTTTCTATCTACTATATATTTCTGAAATGTCTGTATGTTTGTCTGCATGCCCTGTGTCCCTAGGGCCAATCGCATTGCACCTTTGGCCTGTCGCTCCACCTCAACACTGTCCCACCCCTCACCACACTGTCCCACCCCTCACTGACTCATTGACCTTCGGCCAACACCACTGCCACACTGTCCCACCCCTCACCCCACTGTCCCACCCCTCACTGACAATCCTCACTGCTCTGGGGCGACCTCTCAACCCACAAAACCCTCACCGCCTGCTACCACAGCATTCACCTCCACACACCGCACGAACAAGCAGCGCAACACTGCCTCTTACAAACACCCCCCTCCACCACCACCCTCCCCCAACCTCATGCACCCCCCTCCACCACCACCCCCCTCAACCTCATGCTCCCCCCTCCACCACCACCCCCCCCCCCCAACCTCATGCACACTACGAACGCACGCCACAGCTCTCCCGCTACTGCAGCCCATCACCAACCCCCCTCACCCAAACATACAACGCACGATGCTCCATCACCCCCCCCCCTCACACGAACAGCAAACGCACGCTGCTGAATATACAATGCACGATGCTCCATCACACCCCCCCCCCCCTCACCCGAACATCCCCGGAGCACACCCAAAACCACCCCACCCCCCTCACCCATACATCCACAGCACGATGCTCCTCCGGAGCACCTCAACCCCCCCCCCCCCCCTCACCCCAACACAAGTCACGCTGCCGACCATCCAACGCAAGAAACACAAAAAACAAAACTGTGCGCTACTACCTAACTACCTATAAAGTTTAAATGTATAAATATATACAGTACAGTGACTATACCATCAATTTAGTGATAAAAAATGTATAAAAAATGAAACCACAACTCCCACAGTGAGATAATTAAACATTAAATAATAAGTGCCACATAACCGTGTTGGGGATAATGGCGTCTGCAGCTGTAAACGCAGGGGTGGCTCAGCACCCCACACACACTAAGAGAATGGAAACAAAAGAAAACAGCGCACAACGCCAAATAGTGAAGCAAATTCAACAATATATTATAGAATTAAAAAGGGGGTAATATATCTGCGTACATAAAAAAAGGTTGGTAAAAGGCATGTAGTGTGTATCACACTGTTTACCACTCGGCTGTTAGCTGTAGATTCAGGTGCTTGCTTCCCTCTGCTGCTGCAGCTCAGTTGATTCTGGGGCAGGACGTCAGTCTTTTCACTCCCAAGGGGATTTCCCTTCATGCAGCCAGGTTCAGCAGCTGGTACTGGGGCTCGGTGAAATCGCTCCTGCTTCCTAGCCGATATGAAGCTGCTCCTGTACCTCAGCAGGTGTATCCTCTGCACAGAGGTTAAAACGCAGCTTGCTGCTGTCTTCACAGCAGTGGTGGATTCAATAGGGAAGTTTGAACAGTCTTACAAAGTCTCTCACAAGTGTCTAAAACAGCACACAGGATGAAATAAAAACAGGACAGGCCAACACATAGACAAAGGCCAATGTTAGCAGATATAAGGCAATAGAATGTTACATCCAACTAGTTTCGTAGAATTAACTACTTCTTCAGGGAATAATTAGGCCATTACCCAGAGGTCTTAAATACCTCACATAGATACCTTATTGGTCAACCAATTAGGGATAGACCAATCATCTATAATAGGTAATGGTCTGCGTGATAGGGAAGATGTGTAGTTTACTTTTAAAACAACAACTTTATTAACAAAAAAAAAAAAAAAAAAAAAAAAAACAATACCTATTTAATATAAACTTACATATAGACAAAACCTAGCATAAATAATTAAAAACATGCTGGAATAAAAGAAACACAATATTAGTCGACTTAAAATAGACACCATCATTACTTGCATAAAAAGATGTAACTAGAAAAAAGCGTAGGATAAAGAAAGGAAAACAGAGATACAGAGATAAATGATACATCCCCTAGGTACAGAGGGGTGGTGAGCTAAAGATTCAATAAAGTGCCCAAATATCCACATCCTCATTTAACCCCTTAGGGGACATAGTATCTAACTTATGTATCCAATATGTCACTTTAGACATATGTTTTAACTCTGTCCCCTCCTCTTCTATTTACAGGAATCAACTGAATCCCCTTAAAAGTGAGACTTGACGGATCTTTATTATGGTGTATCAGGAAGTGTCTAGATACACTATGTTTTTCAAAACCATTTTTAATATTTCTGACATGTTCCTGAATCCGAACTTTAAGGCTGCGTTTGGTTCTGCCTACATATTGATACCCACACGCACATTCCAATAGGTATACAATATGTGTAGAGGTACATAGAATAAAGTCATCAATATTAAAAACTTCCTTCGTTACTTGTGAATAAAAAGTGTGTTTGTCAGGATGTTGGTATTTACAAATCGTGCAATTACCACAGATATAGTTGCCTTTTGGTTTAGGCCCTAGCCAGTTCTTTTTCGATGTACTTACTTATAAAAACATCACTAGGAGCTAACAAGTTTTTGATATTTTTTGCTCTCCTGTAAATAAACCGTGGTTTGACGTCAAGATGTGATCCCAAAATGGGATCATTGCACAATATACCCCAGTGTTTGTTAAAAACCTTTTCAATGTCTCTATGAACCGAATTAAAGTCTGTAATGAAAGCCACATTAAGAGTGTCCTTTTTTGTGTTTTGACCTTCTTTATTTTTAATCGTGGATCTATTTTGAACTAGCATATCCTTACGATCCATATTACGTACCCTTATGATCTCTCTTTCTAGTGGGGTGTTGGGGCCTGTCTGGGACCTGGGGGACCTTACCTGGTGTAGGAGCCACTTGCTCACTACACTCTTCCTTCCCCTTCTTGCTACCAGCTCCAACTGCCGTTCTCAGCGCGCGAAATGTATCTTTTCCTCTCTGTGCAGGGAGATACTCCAGCCCTATTGGCTCCCTGGCATCCCTTCCCAGAGCCTTCCGTGGTAGGTTAGGGTTCGCGCGGTTATCACTGCGCATGCGTGAGTCTCCACTGGCCACCTCAACTCCCTGACTCTATCTGCGCATGCGCGATCCCGCGCACACTCGCGCAACCCATCATGCGGCCCCCGCTAGCCGGGTACGCTGCCGATCCTCCGAGCGCTCGAAGCGCTCCCTGCACTAGCCCCCACCCTCGTGTTGTGCCGGCGGGTCCGTCGTTGCCTCCGGCGGCACCCGCGACCGCTCGGCACTTTGGGAGGGGGGTCTCAGGGACATGGAGGGCACCGGGGCTACATGTGCTATTTGGGATAAACACAAGGAAAGGAAAGGGAGGTTTTCCCTCCAATAAATGATAGTTTGTAGGTCTTAAACGTGGTTCTTATACACGCAAAGATCCTTATTATTTAAGATATCTATAATACGTTGCAGCAATCTTATTTCCAGAATCCAGATGTTAAAATAATTTATGTGGGTCAAATAAAAAGACGAACTGTTAAACATCCTGGGTATTCTTAGTATACACTTTTCATTGTCATTTTCAGCGTGCATGAATCTCTACTCATTGGCTTTAGTGCTCTCTGCTTACACCAGGTTATTATGTATATTTATAGCTAGAGATGGGTGAATGTCTTGAAAAGTGTTTTGCAATTTTTTTGGCCAGATTTTCTGTTACCTGCCCCTTTTTTGGTAAAATGTTTGCAGAAGTTTACATTA